>NW_008705955.1:5569-6964 GCF_000186865.1 Aureococcus anophagefferens
GCGGCCTGCGGTCACGGTCGGGTCGGGTCACTCTCGTAAGCGAGCTCTGGAAGGGCTCCATTCGACCATCCCTTGGTGTCCTCCTCGATGGTGTCCGGGATGGCCGACGACGCGAGGTCCGTGTCCTTGAGCACGTCCGCGAGCGAGCTGTCGACGGACGCGAGCATCGACGTCGCGGCGGAGCACACGCGGTCGACGGGGTCGCGCTTGCGGTGCGGCGACGGCAGCACCTTCGCCATGGCCGGGTAGTGCTTGATCCAGAGCTTGACGGACGCGTTGTGCGTGTAGAGGACCCACCACGCGGCGCTCTGCGTGCGCATCGACCGCTGGTTCGGGACGTCCCGACCAAACTTTGAAATGCTCTCGCTCGGTCGCATCGAAGTCGATTCGGCTGATTTTTGGACGGATCGATCGCTCTCATCGAGGTCTCGAAGCACGGCGGAAGTGCTCGCGTCGAAACATTCGAATAAGCTCACGTTGCATTCGAGTTGGAGATGTGATTCGCGCGCGGGCGGCGACGATGACGAGGGGCACGACCACGAAGTTGGCGGTCCACCGCATGCTGAACAACTGCTGCCCCTGCGTGGATGCCACATCTTCGACGTGCGCGTCGTCGACCGGCGTGGACCGACGTCTTCGGCCGCGCGTCGAGCGCTCGACGAGCGCGCGCGAGTCGTCCGAACGTCGGCCGAATCGACCGCGACCGAGCTCGAGCGTTCCGGAGCGCGGCGGTCGCCCCCCGAACCGGCGGTCGGCATCCGCGCCGCGCCGCGCGAGCGTCGAGGCCGCGCCGGGCTCGAGGTGCTTCGGCACGACGCCGCACGCGTCCTTCTGGCCTTTTTTCGGCAGAGCCCAGTGCGCGAGGAGGCAGTCGCCCCAGTCGTCGAAGCTCGCCTCCCAGGCCTGGGCAGGACAAGATAGATTCAACGTCGCTTCAACGTGAGTGTTCCGCGCGCGCGCGTTCCGGAAAAAGCGTCCACGCTTCGAGAGCGCTCCGAGAGATGATCGCTCGTCCAAAAATCAGCCGAAACGAGCGGAAAACGGCCGAGATAGGAGCCTTTGAAGTTGGGAATTTCGCTCTCTTTTGCTGCCCTGTCCCAGGCGCTCCGGTTGACCACCTTCTCGGTCTCGCTGTAGATGGATAACACGGAGAAGAGACTCCAGCAGAAGCCGAGGATGACGAAGGGCCGCATCTTGTTGAGGAGCTTGAGGTCGCGGTCGCGCGCGGCGCCTGCGTGGAAATCAACCGGTGAGCCGGGACGTCCCGACCAAACTTTGAAATTCTCTAGCTCGGCCACATCGAAGTCGATTCGGCTGATTTTTGGACGAATCGATCGCTCTCGTCGAGTTCTCGAAGCAGAGCGAAAGCGTCAGGTCCAAACCCTTCGATGCGCG
>NW_008705956.1:0-1029 GCF_000186865.1 Aureococcus anophagefferens
CCGATGACGGACCCGCCGCCGGGCGAGCGCAACCACGCGCTCGCGCAGACGCTCGCGCTGGCGCTCGAGTTCGGGTCGCTGCAGTGCCGGGGCCGCTGCCGCGCCCTGGACCGGCACCTCGCCAAGGCCGCGAGCTCGCCGGCGCTCTGGCGCGTCCTCGACGCGCGCGTCGTCTACGCGCGGCTCGGCGCCGGCGCGAACGCCTTCCTCGCCGCGACGCTGCTGCCCGTCTTCGGCGCCGCCCTCGAGGAGGTGAACTTGGAGCTGTGCACGCGCTGCGACGACGCCGTGCTCGACGCCGTCGCGCGGGACGCGCCGCACCTGCTGCGCCTCAACCTCAACGCGCTCCACGGCGTCAGCGCCGGGGCCCTGCGGCGCGTCGTCGCCGCCTGCCCGCGCCTCGAGGTGCTCCAGCTCTACTGGCACCCGAAGCTGCCCGACGGCGTTTTGGAGGTCGCGGCGGCGTCCGCGGGCCCCCGGCTCCGCGAGGTCAACGTGAGCGGCTGCGTCGCGCTCACGGACGTGGGCCTCGCGGCGCTGCTCGACGCGGCGCCGCGGCTCGCGAAGCTCAACGTGACGCGGTGCCCGCGGCTCACGGACGCGACGCTCGACAGGGTCGCTAAAAACCTCGGGCCGAGCCTCGAGGAGCTCGTGTGCTACGCGGACAGCGGCCTCGCGCGCTACGACGCGCTGGGCGGCGGCGCCTGCCCGAACCTGCGCGTGCTGGACTGCACGGGGAGCCGGGGCCTCACGGGCGCCGCGGTGCGCGCCGTCGCCGAGACCGCGGGGCCGCGCCTCGCGAGTCTGAACTTGTCCTGGTGCGTCGCCGTCGACGACGAGGGCGTCCTCGGGCTCGCGGACCACTGCCCGAACCTGGAGCTCCTATCCCTCCACGGCTCGACGCACGTCTCCGACGCCGCCGTCGACGCGCTCGCCGCGTCGCCCGCGGGCGCGAGCCTCGCCGCGCTCGACGTCAACGGCTGCGTCCGCGTGACGGACTACCTGCGGCGGGACGGGGTCCTCAAGCCC
>NW_008705956.1:6044-6962 GCF_000186865.1 Aureococcus anophagefferens
CCCGATGCGCTGCCACGCGCGCGGCGACTAACCTCCCTTACGAGCGCGGACGCGACGGCGGCCGCTATCGCGCCGCGGCGTCGCGGAGCAGCTCCGCGCCGCGCGCGGCGACGCCGTTGCGGAACCACGAATTCGGCCACAGGAGCACGGCGGCGAGGAAGGCGGGCTTGCCGGCCTCGAGGAGCTCGGCGAGCGAGGCCGGCGGCGCGCCGAGCGTTTGGTAGGCGACCGCGCACGGCGCGCCCCACCACGCAAGCTCGACGAACCCGTAGGCGACGAGGCCGTAGGTGCCGTATTCTCGGAGCTTCGGTGGCAAGATAGAGCCGCCCGCGACGACGACGGACCGTCTCCGCGGCTGAGGCGACAGTGGCCTCGTCGGCCGCGGCGGACTGAAGGCGTCGACGGACGCGAGCGCGACGCAGAACCACGAGGCAGCGCGCATCGCTCCGATGATTTCTGCTGCACTTCTGCCTGCTTTGCGTTCACACGCGCTCAGGGTGCGCTGCTAGACGCGCATCTACTTGTGGCAAAAGGGCATTTTGGCGAAGTTTGCTGCAAGGAGCCGTTTGCGCTTGCCGCGCGATGGCGCCTGCGCGCAAGTTTAGTCGTACGCCTCCCCCAAACAAACCGCCGTCGTTACCGGTCAAGCCGCAGAGCTCCATCCTCACGGCGCCGTCGCCGGAGGTATTAGCAAAACTGCCGGCGCGCCTCGACTACGACGCTTTGAAGAGCAGCTTCGCCGCGGCGACGAAGGCGTGCCGCGAGGTCGCGCGGGAGCTGCCGGGCGTCGTCGAGGGCTGCGCGGCGCACGGGGACGCCGCTTCGTGGGCGCGCGAGCTCGGCCCGGCGACGGGCCCGGGCGCGCGCGACCGCGCGGCCGCCGCGCGCCGCGACCTCGTCGCGCGCGCGTCGAAGCTC
>NW_008705957.1:0-1358 GCF_000186865.1 Aureococcus anophagefferens
AGGCCTCCTGGCCGACGGAGTCGCTGAGGCGCCGCCCGAGGCTCGCGACGTCGCTGTGCGCGTCGTAGGGGTCGTCGTCGAGGAGGCAGAGCCCCGCGTACTTGGCCAGGAGCCGCGCGCCGCCGGCCTCGTCGCGCCGGTTCGCGCACGCGGCCTCCCACCGCTCCACGCGGCCAACGAAGGGCTTCCGGTGCGCCAGCGCCTCGGCGACCAGATCGTCGGCGACGACGTCCGCGCGGCACCGCGCCTCGTCGGCGGCCTCGCCCTCGCGGTCGCCCGTGACGAACGTCGCCGCGGCGGCGCGGCCGCCCTCGCGCGACTCCGCGGCCGCGCGGACCGCGCGGCCGTAGTGGCGCCGGAGCTGGGGCGCGGACCCGCCCGCGAGCGCCGCGACGCGCTGCGACGGCCGCCCGCCGGCGCCGTCGAGGAAGTACTTGTGCCTCGCGGGCGCCGCGGCCGCGGCGCCGCCGCCGACCTCGCGCTCCCACGCCGCGTACGCGTCGCGGCCCGCCATGAGCCGCTCCTCGGCCGTGCGCATGTGGGGCGGCTTGCAGAGCTTCGGGTGGGGCATGGGGAAGCCCAGCGCGTCGCAGTAGGCGCGCTCGCCCTCCGGCAGCGCGTACTGCGACGCGTGCGTGAAGAAGATGAGCGTGTAGCGCGCGCCGGCGAAGGGGATCGTGCTGTGCGGCGCGTTGCCGTCGAAGAGGACGAACTGCTCGCGCACGTCGAGGGCGCCGCGGCCCTGGACCCAGAGGCGGCCCGCGAACTCCGCCGGGAGCTTCGGGTCCTCCGGCGGGCCGTAGTCGCCGACGCCGACGATGTAGCTCGGCCCCAAATTGAACTTGTCGACGTGGAGCGCGGCCTCGTAGTTGCAGTTGATCTGGATCGTCGTGAAGCGGAAGGCCGGGTCCGGCGCGTGCGCCCTGAAGACGTCGCAGAGGAGCTTGGCGAGCCGCGGCCGCTCGTGCGTCGCGCCGGAGACGCGCATGCCGCCGTGGCCGCGGACGTTCACCGCGCCGAGCACCAAACCCCGCGGCGCGGGCGCGCCCGGCCGCGTCACGTTCGTCCGCGAGTCCTGGACGGGGATCTCGCTCGCCTCGAGCGCGGCGAGCGCGGCTTCGAGCGTCGCGTCCGCGGCCGGGGCGACGTCGCGGGGCCGCGACCCCGGCGCGTCCGGCGTCGCGAAGGTGTAGCGGAACGTGCCGTCGTCATCCTCGCCGTCCGAGTCGCTCTCGTCGGCGACCCTGCGTTTGCCGCGCTTCTTCTTCGCGCGCGTCCGTAAGTCGCTCTTGAGCGTCGTGAGCTCGCGGCGCCGCTTCTGGCCCTTTTTGAGGTCCGCGAGGTGCTCGTCGAGCCGG
>NW_008705957.1:5709-6961 GCF_000186865.1 Aureococcus anophagefferens
GCCCGCGGCCCCGGAGCATGGTCGCGAGCTTCGCCGCGAGCCAGGGCGCGCCGGCGCCCACGGCGCCGGCGACGAGGAGCGCCGTCGGCTCCCGGGCCTTCGCGACGCCCGCGGCGGCGTCCGACGCCGCGGCGTCCAGCGACGCCTGCGCGAGCGCGACGCGGTCCCGGAGCACGCGGTCGCCGTGGGCCCGCGCGAGCGCGTTGAGCGTGCCCGCGCAGTCGAGGCCGTGGACGGCCGCGCGGTCGCCCGCGGCGAGCAGGGTCGCGGGCGGTGCGGCGGCGCCGTCGGCGGCGCCGTCGTCGGCGCCGTTCGACGTCCAGGAGCCGCGCGCCGCGAGGCTCGCGGCGCCCTCGGCCTCGCCCTCGGCGCCCGCGCTGAGGCCGCAGCAGAGGGGCGTCGCGTCGGCGCCGGGCCCGCCCCGCGGCCGCGGCCGCGCGAGCTCGACCAACAGCGTCCGGCCGTCGCCGCAGGGCCGGAGCGCGAAGTCGAAGCCGTCGAGTTTCTTCGACGACGCCGCGAGGGGCGCGCCGGCTCGCCGCGCGGCGTGGAAGCCGTGGACGTCGCGGTCCGCCTCGCCTAAGCGCACCTCGGCGAAGTGGCAGTCCGCCGCGGGCTCGTGCGCGGCCTTGAGCGCCTTGAGCGACGCGCCGCGGAGCGCCGCGGCGGCCTCGGCGTAGGGCGCGACCCGCCGCTCGATGACGACGTCCAGGTCCACGAGCTGGCGCACGGACGCGTCGAGGCGCGCGCAGTAGTCCGCGTCCACGCGGACGTCGTCGTCGCCGTCGACCGTCGCGAGGAAGCCGCGGGGCGCCTGTGCCGAATTCAAATCTTCAACCCGACTTCAATGTGAGCGTATTCGAATGTTTTGACACAAGCTCTTCGGCTGGGCTTCGAGAACTCGACGAGAGCGATCGATCCGTCCAAAAATCAGCCGAATCGACTTTGATTTGACCGAGCTAGAGAATTCTCAAGTTTGGTCAGGACCACCCAAACCAGTGGTTGGTTTCGGCACAGCCGGGCGCCAGACCGGCGACGGCGAGCCTGAGCCGCGGCGTCTCGATGGACGCGGACAGCTGCATGACGAAGGCCAGCGTGCGCCGCAGCACGGCGAACCCAAAGGGCGACCGCGCGAGCACGGGCACGAGCGTCGCGTGGTGGTGCTGCACGCGCTCCGACGCCGCGACGAGGACGCCGTCGACGAGCGCGGCGACGACGCCGTTGCCGCCGAGCTCGAGCGCGCGGCGCCAGC
>NW_008705958.1:0-1339 GCF_000186865.1 Aureococcus anophagefferens
GACGCCGCCGGGCGTCGAGAAGTTGTGCGCCGCGTGGTCGCAGGGCACGGCCATGAGCTCGCAGTGGTGCGGGAGGGAGCCGCGCCAGCAGCCCAGGGACCCCACGGTCAGCGGCGTCACGGGGCACGGCATGGAGCCCCCGGCGACGACGACGGGCCCGAGCACGACGGACTCGTGCTGCATCAGCACGTAGTTTTCGGGCACACAACCCCCGGTCTCCGCGCCGAAGACGGCCTCGCGCAGCGCGCCGAGCTCCCAGACCGACTCCCGCGCCACGCGCATGATCTCGATGGACTGGTTCTTCAGGCGCGCGGCGGCGACGACGGCCGCGACGACCTCGGGCTTCGGCGACGCGTTGTCCACCACCACCACCGGCGCCTCCGGGTGGTGCGTGCGGATGGACAGCAGGCACAGCTCGAAGATCTTGCGGCCGATGATGTCCTTGATGTGCGTCGGGATGACGATCGCGAGGGGGGTCGTGCATCTTCTCGGCCGCGCGTTCACTATTAGCCCGCCGCAGCCGAGCGCCGCCGCGCGCGCCGCGACGACCGCGCCCGCGCGCTCGTCCGCGTCCTTGTGGCAGTGGTGGCGCGGCTGGCCCGCCGGCGGGCACTTGGGCCGGCAGTGCTGCCGCAGCGCGCCGGACGGGCCCACGGCGACGCGGTCGCAGGACATCTCGTCGCCGCAGCAGGGCTGCCCGAAGCCGCACTGCGACCATGGCTCGGCGCAGGGCGCCATGTTGCGCAGATTCGCCGCCGCGCACCAGGCGCACGCGAGGAGGAGCGCGCGAACCATCCTTGGGCGGGCTACTCCATAATGCGGTACACCCTGTGATGTTGATGCCGAGGTGCTGCTCTCACAGACGATGAAGAGCGGCGCTTACGGAGCGCGATGATGAAGAGCTGCGCTTACGGAGGCACGATGACCTCGACATCTCGGATGTCTCTCCTCGTCGTGCTGCTCGCGGCGACAGCATGCCACGCCTTCGTCGCGCCGACGCGCACTTCCGCGTCGCGCGTCGCGCGCCGCGCCGAGGGCGACGACATGGACAGCTTGCTCCAGGGCCTCCAGAGCCGCGTGCAGGAGATGATGACGCGCCAGGCGACGATGCCTATCGTTGTCCTTGACTCCATGCTGCCCGGCCAGCGCATCAAGCTCCAGAGCGCGGACCCGGCCTTCCGCGAGATGATCGAGTGGGTCGGCGTGAAGGCGTCCGAGGACAGCGGCGAGGAGCAGTACGACGACGACTCGAAGGGCGTCTTCGGCATGGTCGGCGCGGACCGCCAAAACGGCGGCGCGTTACCCTTCGGCGTCGAGGCGCGCGTGCTCGACGTCGCCG
>NW_008705958.1:5586-6955 GCF_000186865.1 Aureococcus anophagefferens
GCTGCGGTCGTGGCGCGACGTGCTCTGCGGCGGCTCGGGCGGCCGCGGCGAGCTCGGCGTCGCCGTCGACGCGCTCTGCGGGCCGGACCTCGCCGACGCCGCCGTGCTCGTGGACGGCGTGGCCGCGCGGCTCTGCGACGACGGCGCCCTGGGCCTGCGGGCGCGCGTCTTCGCCGTGCTCGCCGCCGCGGACTACGACGACGTCGAGGACCGCGAGCGGCGGCGGGCGAGCGACGTCACGCGCGACCTGCTCGCGCGCGAGCCGGCGAGCCGCTACCTCGACGCCCTCGCGGCGGCGACGCGCGACGTCGCCGCGCTGCTGGGGCGCCTCGAGCGCGAGCTCGTCGCCACCGCGCGGCGGCGGCGCGGCCACACGGACGACGCGAACCGGTCCGACACGGACGACGACGACCGCGAGGCGGCGCCCTGGTCGTGCGACGTCCGCGCCATGCCCCGGGGCGCCGCGGAGCTGCGGTGCCGCGTCGACGACCTGCTCGACTCCATCTCGACGGCCTGCGACCGGCGCGAGGCCGACTGGCTCGGCGGGTCGCTCCGGGCCGCCGCGGTCCGCGCGGGCGTCGTCGACGACGCCTGCCACGACCTCGGCGTCGAGCGGCTGCGGGACTACGACGCTCTGCTCGCGGGCCCGCTCCGGGGCGCCGTCGTCGCCGAGGCGTCGGAGAAGCTCCGCGCGTCGCTCGACCGCGTCGGGATCCTCCGCGCGACGCGGCGGCCCCGGGGGTCCGTGCCCCGCGGCGTCGTCGAGGCCGTGCTCCGGGGCGAGGACGCGCCGCGGGCCGCGAGCGCCGCCGAGGACCCCGGCGCGGCGGCGCGGGCCGTCGCCGACGGCTTCGTCTACGCGGGGCTGCTGCGGCCCGCGCTCGCGGCCGCGCGCGCGATCCTGGCCGAGTCCGCGCCGCCGTCCAAGGCGTCGCGCGGCTTCCGCTTCGGCCGGGGGCCCCGGGCCGCGCCGGCCGACGCGCTGCCCGGCGCGCCGCCGGCGAAGTTCTACGACGTCGTCCGCGCCGCGGACGTCGCGGCGCGGAGCTGGCGCGCGGAGACGGCCGGCGCGGCGGACGCGGCCTTCAAAGCGGACCTGGAGTCGACGCTCGCCGACGCCGCGAAGCAGTTCGCGAAGGCGCTGGGCGCCGCCTTCGCCGACGCGCGCGGCGAGAAGGACTTTGCTATCAAGGACGAGCCCGACGAGCTCCGGCCGACGCGGGCGACGCTGCTCTTCCGCGACGAGCTCAGCGGGCGCGCCGACGGCGTCGCGCGGGCCCTCGGCGGCGGCGACGAGCTGCTCCATCGCTGGCGGGCGGCCCTCGCCGACGAGGTCTTCTCGGTCGTCGAGGCGCACCTCGCCGCGCTC
>NW_008705959.1:0-2371 GCF_000186865.1 Aureococcus anophagefferens
GCGAGCGCAGACGTCCTCCGCGGGCGAGTTCGCCGCCTGGCGCTTCTCCGTGAGCTGCTTCTTCTTTTTTCCCGTCTGCGCGGCGCGCTTCTTCGTGCCCGCGGAGCGGTAGTCCTTCTTTTTGGGTGGCAGGAGGGCGTCGACCTCGTCGAGGACGACGGCGCCGAACGCCGCCGCCTTCTTGCCGAGGACCTTGTAGGCGGAGAACGCGTCGAGCGCCTCCTTCGGCGTCGCGACGACGACGCGCGCGGCCTTCAACGCGTCGGCCGTCGTCGCCGCGCCGACGACGAGGAGCTGCACCTTCGACTCGTCGCCGACGATGCCCGCGGCGTCCGCCGCGAGCTGCAGCGCCAGCTCGCGCGTCGGCGCGAGCACGAGCACGGCGGCCGCGACGTCGCCGCCGGCGTCGAGCGCCTCGAGCCGCGCGACGGTCGGCAGCAGGAAGGCGACGGACTTGCCGCTGCCCGTCTCCGCGGCGAGCATGGCCGACGCGCCGCCGAGGAGCGGGCCCACGGCGGCCTCCTGGATCGGCGTCGGCGCGACGATGTTCCGCTCCCGGAGGGCCGCGACGAGGGACCCGGGCAGCTCCGGCGCGAGGTCCACGAAGGACGCTCCTACGCGGGTCCGTGGGCGGGCGCGGCAGGGGGTTTGCGGGGCCAGCAGGGCGCTCGCGCCGCAGAAAAGGACTGCGAACTTGAGCAGCATCATCGCTTGAGGCAGCGGCAACAAGTGGCAAACGTCTACCTCAAGCCAGGGCCATCAGCGCATCTCATCAGCGCATGATGGCAGCGGCGTTTGCGAAACGCGCAACGCGATTTTGGCGCGCCAACGCTGCCAAAAGAGTCCTCATAAAAACTAGTAACTTGACCAGCACCGCCGCGCCGCCGCCGCCGACGGACCTCGCCCTGCCGGACTTTAAAGCTGTGCTCTCCGACGCCACGGGCGACGCTCTCCGCACGCAGGGTTACGCTGTGGTTGATGGCGCTTTTGGTGAGACCTGGGCCCACTGCCTGCGCGACGACATCATCACGCTCGCGGAGCGGCGACAATTGGGCCGCAACCAGACGCACATCGTCGCCGCCGGCGAGACGCGCCTGCTCGAGAAGGACCGCATCTTCGAGGCGGAGCTCACGGCGCCGCGCGCGGAGGCGCCCTTCCTGACGCGCCTCTGGGCCGCGGCGGCGCTCAGGGAGCGGCTCTCGGCGCTGCTCGGGCGGACGCTAGGCCGCCAGACGCTCAAGGTGCAGGTCAACGGCGGCGGCGGCGCGTGCTTCCCCCTCCACTTCGACAGCGACCCGCTCCTGGACGACCGCGTCGTGACCTGCATCGTCTACCTGAACCCGGACTGGGCGCCGGGCCACGGCGGCGAGCTCCGGCTCGTGCCGTTCCCCTACGCGGCGGCGACGGTCGACCCCCGCTTCGACCGGTTGGCGCTCTTTTCCTCGCCGGATCTCCTCCACCGCGTCCTGCCGTCGGCCGCGCCGCGCCTCTGCCTCACGCTCTGGTTCTACGCGAGCGAGCGCGCGGGCGCGGCGCCGCGGCCGCGGGACGAGCGGCCCGCCGGCGACGGCGACGACCCAGTGGCGGCGGCGCTCCGCGACCCGGCCCTGCGCCGCTACCTGGCGCGCTCGGTCTACGCGTCCGACTGGGTCCGCTCCATCGAGGAGTCGCACGCGCCGTCGGCCGCGCGCGACGCCGCGGTCGCGACGCACGCGGCGGACGTGCGGCGCATCGACGCGGCGCTCGCGCGGCGCGGCGTCGACCCGGCGGCCGTCGCGGCGCGGCTCCCCCTGTCGCGCGAGGACGTGGCGATCGACTGGTTCCGATAATTGTTACCGACGAAGGCGCGCGCGCGGCGCGAGACCGCGGGCGGACTCGGCGCGGCGCCGCCGTCGGCGAAGCGGGAGCGAGCTGCGGTGCGGCGGGAGTGCGAGATGCGAGCGAAGCGACGGGCCGGGCCGGGCCGGTTTCGTCAGAGCTTCGGCGCGACGACGGCCGCGGAGAAGTTCCCCGCGGCGTCCGTCAGGTTGCCCAGTCTGCTGTGGCCCGACGCGCTGCCCTCGCCCCGCGACTTCTCCCAGACGTGGAGCAGGCTGCTCCGGTCGAGGACGAAGAAGCACGCGCTGAGCACCGTCATGAGCGCGAGCGTGAGCAGCAGGACGATGGACGACCCGTAGCAGACGCTGCCCTGCTGCTTGCTATTCTTCCGCGCGCCGTAGACGATCTCGTCCTCGCCCGGCGGCGGCTCGAAGAACGTGTAGGAGCTGTAGCCGTGCTGCGGCGCGGCGATGACCGTCGGCAGCGCGTGGCTCGACTTGATCTCCACCAGGGGCATGGCGCCTGTTTTTTTTTCGCGGAAGCCGCGGCGCTG
>NW_008705959.1:2421-4229 GCF_000186865.1 Aureococcus anophagefferens
CGAAGGCCCCCCGCTCCCGCTGGAGCCGGTCCAGCAGCCCGAGGCACTTGGCCGCGCAGGACTTTGGCGGCGCCGCGAGCGCCGGCCGGCTGACGACGTACTGCCACCACCAGTCCTTGGCGCACTTGTGGCCGCCCCAGCGGAGGTCCACGGGGTCGCCCTCGCGGTAGGCCTCGTGGCGCTTGCAGTGCCGCCCGGGGCAGAACCAGGGCTTCGGCGGCATGTTGAAGTGCACGTACTTGAGCTTGCACGTGCGGTGCGACAGCGAGTAGACGGACCTCGTTTTGAGCGAAAAGTGGTACTCGGCGAAGCCCTGGTCCGTGAAGCCGGCGCCCATCTGGTCCCAGGGCGACTGCGTGAGGCGCATGCGCTTGCGGCCGTCGCCGGGCCGCCGGCGCATGGCCCACGCGTGCGGCCCGAAATCCTTGCGCGGCTCCGAGACCTTCTCGGGCAACGGCGTCGTCGCGTTCGCGTCCCAGCCGAGGTGGTAGACGCGCTTCTTGTTGCAGACGGCGCCGCCGCCGCAGGCGCGCTCGAGGTCCGCGGCGAAGGCCCGCCAGCGGTCGATCGACGGGAGCGCGACCATGAACGCGGTGAGGATCGGCGTGCCCGCGGTCTGCTGCGCCGCGATGGCGACGTCAGTTTCGCAGATGCCGGCGTCCGTCTCCGGCCAGCAGCGCTCGTGCTCCGCCGGGTCCCGGGCGAGCGCGGCGCCGCAGCGGTAGGTCGTCTCGTCCGCGAGGAGGTGGCGCAGGCTCCCGACGACGATCGTGTCCGTGTCGAGGAGCAGCACCTTGTCGTAGCGCGTCATCTTCAAAACGTAGAACTTGCGCATCAACAGGTAGTCGCCGAAGAGCTTCCCGTAGGTCCCAAAGTCCATCTCCTCGGCGACGATCGCGTTCGCCTCCAGCGACGCCTTCAGCGGTTCCGGACACGGCGCGTCGACCATGGCCACAAAGTCGGCGTCCGGCACGTTGCCGAAGCGCCGCACCGTGTCGCGCAGCACGAGCACGGCGCAGAGCGACACGCCGGCGGCGCAGGCGTTGGACGAGTCCGCCGCTTTCACGCTGCGCGGGCTCCAGCCGTCGCTCTTGCCCGACGGTTTCGTCGTGAGGAGCACGGCGACGGCGGACGCGGCGCGCGCGACGGCGGGGAGGACGCACGCGACGAGGAGGCGCAGGGCGCGCATGGCGCGCTGCTATCGTCGCGGGGCGAGGCGGCAGCGCCGGCGATTTTTCATCTCCATCGTGTGCCCAGGGCTGCGTGTGCAGTGCTCCTTTGGCCTGGCGCCGCCGTCGGCCAGCATCTCCGGCCAGCTTGAGACCTCGAGGAAGCTGCGCCGCCGCCAGCGTCGTCGACGCCCGACGCGAGACAACACGATGGTCTACCTCCGCGCCGACGGCACGGTCGTCGAGAAGCGCTCCATGTGGCGCCTGTCCATCGTCCCCGACTTCCTCTGGGGCGTCGTCGACTTCTTTTGGCTCTTCGTGAGCACGCTGATCAACCCCCAGAGCGAGCACAACTCCCTGCGACCAAAGCGGAGCTCCGGCGGCGCGACGGGCCGCGGCGGCGGCGGCGGCCGGCCCGGCGGCTCCGGCGGCGGCGCGCGCAAGGTCAAGGGCCTCAAGGACTGCTCGTCGTCGAGCATGTCCGCCGCCGGCGCGGGCGGCTGAGGCTAGAAGCGCCCGAACCCCCGCCCCCGCGGCGTCGGCGAGCGACCTGCTCGCGCCATGACTCGCGCGCGGCGCACCCGTTCCACACGACGGGAGCCGCGCGCGACGACCACCGACGCCGCGGGGGCGGGGACC
>NW_008705959.1:5870-6951 GCF_000186865.1 Aureococcus anophagefferens
ATGGCGTCCGGGCCGTTGACGACCTTGACGGGCGACGCGCCGTCGAAGCCCTTGCCCCAGAGCATCTTCAACGCCTCGGGCTCGTTGTTGGACACGCAGGTCGCCGGCAGGCCGCGGGCCGACGCCGTCTTGGCCGTGCAGAGGCTGAGCCAGGGGTCGCCGGAGCCGAGCACGACGACGTTCTTGAGCGCCGACGTCGGCGCTGCGGCGCAGAGCAGCGCGAGGATGCTGCGCCAGGATTTCATGTTGCACGATCTCGGAGGCATGCTCCCCTGTGGCTCAGCTCGTTTTGCGAGTCCTTCAACAAAGTCCTTATGCACGAGCTTGCAGTCCTGTTGCTTCCGATCCGTTTGACCGCAGCTCCCCAAACTACAACAAAGAGCAGCTGGCTTTTCGAATGATTGAGGTTTTCGGTCATTTTGTGGTTCTGGGTCACTGATAAAAAGCCGTGGCTTGAAGTTCCGAGCGGCTAGAAGAACTTTTAGATTCTGTAAGCGCGCTTTGACACGAGGATCTGGATCGCCGCTCGTGCCACCGTCGTCGGCAGCCCGCGTTGCAATTGCACATGATCGGCATGCGCTGGACCATGCGGCGGTCCTTCCAGTTCTCGCACGACCAGCAGATGTCGACGAGTCCCATCCGCGTGTCGCCAGGGTTGTCGCCGCTCCAGCGTTCCGAGGGGCTCAACCAGTGGCAGCGGCGCGACGGCCGGTCCGGCCCGCCGCCGCGGTCGCGCTCGAACCCCTACGAGATGGCCTCGTGCCTCGCGCGGCTGCCGCCGGCGTCGGCGCCCTGGCCCGTGCGCAGCGGCGGCACGCTCCGGTCCCGGTCCGGCGCCACCGACGGCCCGAGCCTCTCCGGCTCCTTCGGCGAGTACTTCGATGAGTCGCCGTCGCCGCCGCGGCGGCCGCGACCCGGCGCCTGGCCCGTCGTCGGGTCGCCGCCGCGGCAGAGGGCGCCGCGGGCGCCCTGGCCGCCGCGCCGCGTCGGCCACGACGACGACGACTCGTCGTCGCCGAGCGACGGCGACAGCCTCGACGGCGACGACGGCGACAGCCTCGCGCGCGCGTCGCCCCGCGAG
>NW_008705960.1:0-1221 GCF_000186865.1 Aureococcus anophagefferens
AATTTTGAGATAGCATTCAGAGCACCTTATATCCCAAAAACAAGATTGGCCCGTGTGAATGCCAGCGCCATTTTTTTGAATGATCAAACAGGTAACTACGAAGTCGTTTTCCAAACTCTAGCACGGCGTTTTATCATCGGAACATACCAATGTACTTGAATGGTTTATTCAATTTCGTCAAGGTTTCCATAGATCTGTCACAGATCAGATCGACCCATGTGGCTACTTTTGCTTCGTCGTAGACTTCATTAGCCAACACCGCGGTTAGCACAGAAGTTAACATCGGTTCGACTTGCTCTGGGATGAACGCCATTTCCTCAGAATTTTGCCAGTTGTCGTCCCCCATGCTATTTCCCGTAGCACAACGTGCAGGATATATCCGTATAGCCCCTAGGATATATCCTAGTGAACAAGGCCCGAAACCACCATAGGGCTGGCGCGCGCCATAGAAATATTAACTATTATTTTGCGGTGGCCAAGCTGCAAAGAATATAGACTGACCTTGATGTCGGTCTCTCTATCTCTATCTCTCTATCTCCATGACTATACTGTAGTACAGTACGCTACACTACCACTACCCTACTACCATCATGCTAGTACTGTACCTACCCTAGTTGGGGTCTCTTTCCCGTTCCCCTTCTTTATAATCAGTTACTATCTTATGACCAGTTGAGCTACCGTAAGGTAGCACACTGAGCTTCCCCTCTCACCCACTGTGCTTATCCTGCTACTGCGGACTGTACATTAACGTCAAGTTGATGTACGGGACTACTGCGGACTGTACCTTAACGTCAAGTTGATGTACGGGACTTAGATTCTTTACACAGGCCACGCTCACGAGTTATGCTACGCAGTTACGCAGCCGCGGGGCGGCGAAGCCGCCTACGTTCAGATGGTTAGGCTGCTAATGAGGAGGCATTAGACGATGGCGCCGCGCGCGCCCAGCCCCATGGTCTTCAGACCTGAAACTTGGCAGTCTTAATCTCACCACTCTTCTCCCAAGTCGTGCCAACGCTGATAAAGCGGCGAATATCGCCCTCATGTGGAGCGAGCCCTAGTAAAAAAATCCCGCAAAAGTGGCTTATAGCGGCTATGGACGATCCCTGCGACTGCTTTTTGGCCCGATGGACGAACTGTCGCACTGCATTTACAGGGAATGGGGGTGAGATTAAGACTGCCAAGTTTCAGGTCTGAAGACCATGGGGCTGGGCGCGCGCGGCG
>NW_008705960.1:2299-4482 GCF_000186865.1 Aureococcus anophagefferens
TGTGCATGTCGTCTCCTTTCGCGCTTGCGGGCATCATATCAGCGTTGGATGAGGAATGCTCTTCGCTCCGTCAGGGGGCCCTGCTACGCCTGCATGGTCTTGTCGATCAGTATTGGGCTGAAATGGCGAATGTTGTGTCGCTGATCGAGGAATTGAGCGAGGATGTTAAATTTCCAGGACACAAACTCGCTGCCGCGTTAGCAAGCAAAATTTTTTTTCACCTCGAAGAGTATGATGAAGCTCTACGACTAGCACTCGGTGCCGGCTCATACTTTGATGTCACTATCCGTTCAGAATATGTTGAGACGCTAGTCTCAAGGTGCATAGACAAGTACGTCGCCGCACCCGAAACTTGTGACGCAGCTGGATCCCCGGAAGCATCTCTTGATCCTAGACTTGAAGCTATAGTAGAACGCATGTTCCTCCGATGTTTTAATGATGGCGAATTTGAGCACGCAATTGGGATTGCCCTTGAAGCCCAGCAGTTGACTAAAATAAAAGAAGTAATAACCAACTGTCCAAGCTCGAAGCGCCCGCAGCTTTTAAGCTACGTAGCTGAAGCAAATCAGATTTTAGTAAAAAACACTAGTTATCGAAACAGCGTCGTGCGTTTGCTCATCGTACTACATGAATCTTTTGACGAACCAGACTACTTGTTCCTGTGTCATGCATGGCAAATGATCGGGGAGGTGGAAGGGATTTGTCAGTTACTGATTCGCCTCGTTTGTGGCGATGAGAACCAGATGCTCCTTGGCTTTCAGCTTGCGTTTAATTTAGTCGAATCTGGAAGCCAAAAGTTCATACATGATATCATACAGTCCCTCAACAAGAGAGAGGAATCAAATTGTTCTGTAAAAGCAGATATTGACGGTGATGTAGAACACCATGTGAGTCGTGTGAGAAAACTTGCCTCCATCTTGTCAATCGACGGTTTATGGAGTGATTTGCAACGAAGTTTCCTTGTGTCGAAGTGCGAGACTGACATTCTTATATTGAAAAATATCAAGGAATCTATTGACGGCAATCGTAGCTCGATGTTGCATAATGCCATAGTCATTACTCACAGCCTCATGAATGCTGGCACGACAGACACCACATTTCTAAGAGAGAACCTTGATTGGATGGGAAAGGCTTCTAATTGGGCTAAATTCACTGCGACTGCATCTATTGGTGTTGTACATTCTGGCCATACAAAAAATTCGATTGAATTGCTACAGCCGTATCTACCCTCAAATCAAGGGGTATCGTCATCACCATACTCGGAAGGCGGGGCGCTGTATGCTCTCGGGCTCATCCATGCCAACAGGGGTAAATCTCAATTACAACCAGCGGTGATTGAGTTACTGAGAGATGCAATCCGACATGCTGGCAATTCAGAGCCCCTCCAACACGGTGCATGCCTAGGAATTGGTCTTGCTGCGATGGAAAGCGGTGATCCACAACTGTATAACGAATTGAAAACCATTCTATTTTTCGACTCCGCAGTGGCGGGAGAGGCCGCCGCTTATGGTATTGGATTAATTCTAGCAGGGCATGGTGCTAGCACACAGCTAGCCCGCACTGCTACAACCGAACTTATGGCTTATGCTCATGAAACAGCACATGAAAAAATAATTCGCAGCATTGTCCTCTCATTAGCTCTTATTGGGTTTGGCCAAGAGAATCTTGCTGAGCCAGTGATAGAGCAGCTCTGTCGAGATCGTGATGCAATCATTCGGTATGGGGGTATGTATGCGATCGGGTTAGCTTATGTTGGAACGGCGCACAATTCTGCAGTCCGGCGTCTCTTACACGTTGCTGTGTCTGATGTTTCAGATGATGTGCGCAGAGCTGCTGTCACGTGTCTTGGGTTGGTCTTGTTTCGCAGTCCGCGTAGAGTACCAACTCTGGTAA
Source organism: Aureococcus anophagefferens (assembly GCF_000186865.1). Lineage (NCBI taxonomy): Eukaryota > Pelagophyceae > Pelagomonadales > Pelagomonadaceae > Aureococcus > Aureococcus anophagefferens. Next base: position 4,193 of record NW_008705960.1, read on the forward strand.
CATTATTAGCGGAGAGCTTCAATCCTCATGTTCGCTACGGTGCATGCCTAGCCATAGGAATTTCGTGCGCTGGTACTGGAGATCCCGAGTCTCTGCTTTTATTGCAGCCAATGCTATCCGACCCTGTCGACTTCGTCCGGCAGGGTTGCTTGCTGTCGCTGTCTCTTATCCTGATGCAGCAGTCAGAATTTAACACGCCGTCAGTCAAATGGTTTCGCGAAAAGATAGCTAAAATGGTTAAAGACAAATATCCTTCCGCATTGACCAAACTTGGTGCCATGTCGCTGCTG
>NW_008705960.1:5279-6943 GCF_000186865.1 Aureococcus anophagefferens
CTTGCCCTTTTCTTGGCCAAATTAGTGTTTGCAAAACTGAAACAGAGTTCCTATTGCCAAGTCAACTAAATTAGTCATGACCCTACCGGACGAGAGAACACGCTAGATCTCAAGTTTGCGGCTCGAGCGAGAATTGGAACGGCTCTTGAATCAAGTCGCTGGTTGCATGCCCCGGGTGCGCGGCCATATGCGTGGTTTTAGCGGCAAAAATGTTGCCTGTCAAATTTCCAACTGACGCAACATTGTCGGGGATGTATGTGGGTTCATGTTCGCTCGCTTGACGCCAGCAAGTATCGGCCTCGCCGGACCCAGCCCGCGGGGAATTCGACGTGCTCTAGTTCGGGCCCCGCCTGCGCCCGCGTGAAGCCCCCAGCCGCCAGCAGTGTAAAAAGCAGAACTTTTCAGGTGCCAGCCGCGCCGTGGGGACTATTTGCGTTGAGCTAGCCGCGCCGGGATATTAGTCGGGCCGAGTGCGAACGCGGGAAATTCGACGCGTTCTAGTTTGGGGCCCGCCCGCGCCCCCCGGCGCCTGAATAAAGCCCCCAGCCGCCGACCCAGAATTATCGGGGACGTCGTGGGTTCCCTCAGGGCCTGGGGTCCCGTTCGACGCAAGGGGGGTCCTGCCGCCGGCGGCGGCCGCGGGGCCGCGGGGCCTCAGGGGCAGCACGAGTATGTTCTGTGACATGCCACGTACGTCGGAGCTCTTACGTACACCCTAAGGGCCTCCGTAGGTCTTAGGTAATTCCGGTAATGCTCGGCCCTAGGAACTCCACTCAGCCTAAGATTGTAAATTTAAGGTAATCTCGGCGAGCTCTTGAGATCCAGCTAAAAAAATACTAAGTAACATCCCTAGTCCGGGGGTCGGGCGACCGGCTAGAGTTCACTGGGCATGGTTTTCTGGTAATCTCGACGGTAATGGAAGCCCAACCGGGCGGCGGGAGGGTTATAAGGTTGGTCGCGGAAGGGCTCGACCCCATCTCCCTGCCAGGCCTTGAATTCGTCAGCCCTGATCAGCTTTTGGGCGCTGTATCTAGATCCATTGGGCTCAGTCAGTGCCCCGATCAACGTACATCTAGGTGCACCCATAGGAAATTAATTAATAAAGATCAATCATCGAATTCCGGCCGGCGGAGCCAGAGTCATTAGTCGTCCATAGAGGCTGTACGTCGACCGCGCGCGCGGGCGCGGTGTCGCGGCGGTCCGCGGGCTGAAATCACGGCCAAAATTGGGTTATGGTCGTATCAAAGCAAGTTTGATGATATTCGCGCGTTAATTGCACGTTTGCGATGGCTTTTTGCGCGCGGTCGCTGGTTCGGGTCGCGAAATCGCAAGATTTAACTTCAACAAAAGTGCTGAAGTTCAACAAAAATGTTGACTTTTAAATCCAGGCTATCAGAATCTGAGTTTTGATCGGTGCACTGGGCTCAGTAACGCGCAGCTCGCACTGTGGGACGCCGTCCAGGGGGCCTATGTGGCTTTGGAGGAGTGGTCAGGGAGGCTCCCCGACACTGTCGATGTCAAAATAATCTCAGGTTCATTCTCGTCGTCGTGGTCCTCGGTTTCAAACGCCCGATTGTCGGAGCACCGGGATAAGCCGGGGACCCTATGCAGCTACTGGTAGGACTCTGTGGTCGCCGGATCGTGTCCAATGGACGCCATTCCTA
>NW_008705961.1:0-983 GCF_000186865.1 Aureococcus anophagefferens
CGCCCCGTCGAAGGGTTCCGCAGCCGCGCCGCGCCGCGCGACCCGCCATCGTTGGCCTCAGCCCGCGCGCTGCGGCGTGGAAGAAGAAAGAAAACGCTAGCGGCGGCCCCGAGTAGTACGAGGACCTCGCGTTTCGCCTGCCACCCCATCTAGATTTATATCCCCTTGGCTGTTCCGGCGACGCCTGCCCTCGAAATTTAGCGGAACATCAGTGGTTCCGGAACATGAAACCTCAACTTCGCATGTTTCCCGCCGTCGTCGGCGCCCCTTTATTGGCGATCCTTTAAGTTCGGCGCGAGCCCGTACTTCCCGAACTGGGGTGCCCCTTCAAACTCGGTCATCTTCCCCGCGCGCGCAGCTCCTGAAAAAATCCGGTGTTTCACAGTGGGGGAAGGGTGTCTTCAAGGGACGTGTCTGAATTAGGGAACTCGAAGGGACGTGTCTGAGGCCGTGTCGTGGGCGGGGATGAAGCTCCGCCGCCGCCGCGCTACGCGTCGTCCCGCGCCGACGCGCCGTCCCGCGCCGCCGCCTCGGCCTCGGGCGCCGCCCCGGCGCCCTCGCTCTCCGAGAGGCCCCTGTAATCGTAGTCGGGAGTGCCGTCGCGCCGGAGCCTGACACGGGCGAGTCAATGTCGCTTGAAATTGGATGTGTCGCGATAAATTGTCGATAAAAAAAGCATGCGCTCTTTGAGAACGCCGCGAGAGATGATCGCTCGTCCAAGAATGAGCCGAAACGAGTCGAAAGTAGCCGAGGGAGGCGGCTCCAAAGTTGGGAATGTCTCACCCTCGTGCATGCGGTCGCGCGGCCCCGCGGTCGCGCGGCCCCGCGGTCGCGCGGCCCGGGACGCGCGGGATGCGGTCGCGGGACGCGGGCGTCTCGCGGCCGCGCGCCGCGCGACTGCGAGTGCACGGGCTCGTCCGCCGCGCGTGACGCCTGGGGGCTCGCGCGGCGCTTCTGCCGGCCCTCGGCGGGCGCCTCGTCGC
>NW_008705961.1:1786-3603 GCF_000186865.1 Aureococcus anophagefferens
TCGGCGACGACGCGGTTGGGCACGCGCCGCGCGCCGTCGGCGAAGAGGACGACGTGCTCCGTCGACGCGAACTCGAGCGCGTGCTCCGGCCGCTGGAAGCACGCCTCCGTCAGCTGCGACGCCCGCGGGCAGACGCGGTACTTGTAGCCCCCGCCGTGGTTGAAGGCGATGTACCAGGAGACGTTGACGACGGCGCCCGCGGTCCACGTCGCGCCCGTCTCCCGCGGCCGTAGCACGTAGGTTCCGAGGTCGCCCTGCTTCGCGTGCTCCGTCTCCGTATACTCGGCGCCGTTGTACCTGCGAGGGCGCCGCGTGGCGGCGGCGGCCCGGGCGACCTTTTCGGCGCCGACGCGGCGCATGGGATAGGGGCTGCCGCCGGCCATGCCGCACGCGTCGGCGACGGGCGCGAGACCTGGGCGGGAAACGGGTGATTCAACGTCGCTCCAGCGTGTGCGAGTACGTGAATGGTTTCGACACGAGTGTTCGGCTCTCTGGAAAGAGCTCGATTCGAGCGGTTTGAAGTTCTGCTAGACGGGTCCGGCTCATCGGTTGTTTCCCACACAGCGCGAGGCCCGGCGACCGCCACGGCTGGTACCGCCAGACGTCGTGCTCCGAGCCCTCGGTCGCGTTTAAATTGGCTGTCCAGTACTGCTTCGCGAGCGTCGCCTCGAAGGGCTCCGCGCGCGTCGCGTTGCAGTGGTCCCAGAACGGCACGCGCTGCCCCAGGCCGTCGCACTCGGGGCAGCCGGGCGTGCAGCCCTGCGAGAACCAGAAAACAGACTGGCCCGGCGCGCAGGAGTCAGTGCCGTTGGCGCAGGGCACGGCGAGCGGCTCGAGCGTGCCTGCGGGGACGACGTCGGCGGTGGCGCGCGCGCGACGAGGCGACGCCGCGGCGCGCCCGTTTTGGTGGAACCGTTGCCCCAGCTGCCCGTGGCGTCGATGGCGTTCCGCGGGGCCGGCATGAGCATGGCGCCGTGGGCGTCCGCGGCGATCGGCAGCAACGCGACGACGGCCAGGAGCGGACGACGACGAGCCATCGCGGAGAGCGGACGGCGTTCTCGAGAAGCGCGAGCCCAGTAAGCCAGCACGGCGCTGATCATGAAGCTTCACGGTCGACTTCAACCCGCGTCCTGCCCCCGGGATTCGGTCGTCGGCGTCGCGCAGCCCCGGGGTGTGTCGTTACGCGGCCGCGCCCCGATCGCCGGCGTCGAAGGGCCGCGCGGCGTTGGCCTCCGCGAGCGCGCGCGACACGGGCGCGAGCAGGGCGAGCGCGTCCCGCTCGGCGACGCGGTCGGACTTGGGGAGCTTGGCGCCGAGGCGGGCCTCGACGGCCGCGAGCCAGCCGAGGTCGCGCTGCGTGACGACGCTGACGGCGAGGCCGCGGCGGCCTGCGCGCGCGCAGCGGCCGACGCGGTGGACGTAGTCGTCGGCGTCGCGGGGCATGTCGAAGTTGACGACGAGGTCGACGGCGGGGAGGTCGAGGCCGCGGCTCGCGACGTCCGTGGCGACGAGGATCGCGCAGGACCGCTGGGCGAACTTGCCGAGGGCCGCGAGGCGCCGCCGCATGCCGAGCTTCGAGTGGAGGCACGCCGCGTCGGCGCCGAGCGCGTCGAGGAGCGCGTGGACGTCGTGCGCGCGGCGGCACGTCTGCGCGAAGACGATGGCGGACCGGGGCCGGGGCCCGGCCGCGTCGGCGCCCTCGCCCAGGAGCCCCAGGGCCGCGAGGAGCCGCGCGAAGTACGCGTACTTGACGCGGTTCGGGCAGAGCACGTACTCCGCGTCCAGCCCCGCCGGCACGGCCGCCGGGGACCCGCGGT
>NW_008705961.1:4591-6933 GCF_000186865.1 Aureococcus anophagefferens
CGAACTCTCAGAGCTCTAGAGGCTAATTAATTACGCCTGGCGGCGGGAAAGGAGAAAAAAACCGACCGCCGCAGGCGGGAGGAAAGGGGAAAAGGGTGGTTTTGTAGGCCTCTATCGGCCCTTGTGCCCGGAGTGAGGCCGTCGAGGGGGCTGCCGGGCGTCCGGCCGGTCACCCGCGCGAAGCGCCGGCCCAGGCTGTGGCTGAAGGAGGCACCGCGGCGTGCCGCGGCTGCCGCGCTTGCGCTGGCGGGCCGGGAGGGATCGGTGACAGCGGCGCAACGAGACTCCGAGGGTCACTAGAAGGCGTTACTAGGGTCGCGCCGCGCCAGGGCGCCGGCCGCGGCGGGGTCTGGCGCGCGCCGCGCGCTTGGCTCGGCGCGCGCGGCGTGACGAATGCGTCTTCACGCAAACGCTTCGGCAGCGACTTCTCACAGGACGTGGCCCACGACACGCTGCGTGAGCGACTCTTCTCGAGGCGAGGGTCGCGCAGGTCGAGGGGCGCCGGCCGCGGCGGGGTCTGGCGCGCGCCGCGCGCGGCTGGCTCACGCGCGCCGCGCGCGCGCGATTGCTCCCTCGCCATCGCGCGAGTCCACGCACGGACCATCGCGGACCACGCGATGGCGGTGATCGCTCCGCGGCGTCACCCGCATACAACGCAGCCTTGGCGCGGCGCTGCCCGTCGCGCCAAGAACGTGTCGGCGCTCGGCGAGTGCGCGGTTCGCCGCGCCGCAGCGCCATCACGCACCGAGGCTCTCGGCGAAGCAACTGAGTACTCCGTGCTCGCCCAAGCATGCGACTCGCCGGCGGAGACGCAGGGGCTATCCCGATGACCGCGCAAGCTCCGAGGCAGCCCGTAGCAGCCCCGCAGACGCTTGCGGCAGCCCGCCAGCGGCTGGTTGCGCGGCGCGGCGACGCCCCGCGCCCTCACAGCCGCACCTGACCCACAGATCGCCGAGGAACCGACGCAATGCGCTGTGTTTCGGCTCTTGACGCGGCCATGGCCGCTCCGAGGAGCTGGACTTAGGGGCCGCCAGCCTTGCACACCGGTATCCTTGCACGGATATACCCTTTTTGGCTGGCTCACGGACGACGCCAAAGAGGTATATCCAGGCGTCCAGCCTTTGGAGGCCATTCCTTCGATGTATATCCTTGAACAGCTATATCTGCCGCCACTGCGAGCTTCCCGCTCTAGAGGTACTTGCAGCAAGTTGCCGTCAGGCTAACTTTCAGGCTAGTCGCGCGCGGGCACCCGACGTGGCCGACGTCGTCACAGCTCGAGGAAGGAGAGCTCCGCGGCGACGCCGACGGACGTGCGCAGGTTGAGGACGGCGTGGCCCCAGTTGTTCGGGACGAAGAGGACGTCGCCCGCGCGCTGGACGCAGGTCCGCGCGCCCGGCGCGTCCTCGCGGAACGCGAAGAACGCGGGCGCCGTCGCGTAGGTCGCCTGCGCCGGCGGCGGCGTCGGCGGCGCGCGGCGCGACGTCGGCGCGGCGCGCGCGCGCGCCAGGGCGGCGCGAGGCGCCAGAGCTTGGCGCCGAAGGCGAGGCCGTTGATGGCCGCGCCGTGGAAGTGGGCCTGGGCAGGACAAGAGAGATTCAACGTCGCTTCAATGTGAGTGTTCCGCGCGCGCGCGTTCCGTAAAAAGCATCCACGCTTCGAGAGCGTTCCGAGAGATGATCGCTCGTCCAAAAATCAGCCGAAACGAGTGGAAAACGGCCGAGATATGAGGCTTTGAAGTTGGGAATTTCGCTCTCTTGTCCTGCCCTGAAGTGGGCCGGCGCGCCGGAGAGCGGCGGGCCGAGGTAGAACTGGGGCGCGGCGAGCGCGAAGGCTTCGCCGTAGGCGCCGAGCCAGGCCGGCAGGCCCTCCGGCGGCGGCAGGAGCGCCGCGACGAGGGCCTCGGCCGCGCCGCCGTTGCCGAAGACGTAGGCCGGCGGCGCCGCGGCGTCCGCGGACGCGTTCGCGAGGAACGCGGCGAGGCGCGCGGCGCCGCCGCGCGCGAGGCCCGCGGCGAAGTCGTCGAGCGCGACCGTCGCCTCCGCCTCGCCGAAGAGGGCCGCGTAGGGCACGGCGGCCGCGGCGACCGCCGCGGCGCCGAAGCGCCGCAGTAGCGCGTCGCGCCGCGCGGCGGACCGCGCGGGCCAGGACAGCGCGGCGCCGCGGACGAGGACGGGCCGCGCGTTGCGCACGTAGCGGTCGCGGAAGGCCGCCGCCGTGAGGTCCGCGTCGAGGACGACGTCGACGTCGCAGCCGGCGCCGCGGTGCGCGAGCGCGCCGTCCGCCGCGGCGGCGCCGTCGGCCCAGCCGCCGTCGTCGCCGTCGTCGCCGGCGCCGCCGTCTCC
>NW_008705962.1:0-1316 GCF_000186865.1 Aureococcus anophagefferens
TATGGCCAGTCGAGCTTCCCTTCTCCAGACCGGCTGTCACCCGCGTGTCTAGATGCTTATCCACTGGACCCGGGTGATGCGCCATGGACTGACCAAGTCCTCACAGGAGGACGAGGTCAGAGGTACGTCGATTGATCCTTTCGGGGACTTCGTGTGGGTGGGCCTTGAGGCTCACTCAACTTACCCTTTATGCCAAATTATTATCTTGATTGACTAGAAAGCTACTTTGTACAGGTAATCTTCGATTAGCCAGGAAAGTAGCGCCCAGAGGAGAGAGAGAGAATGAGCTGTTATTTATTATTGCAGCTCAGTCGATACTCGCTCCTTATGCTCTTATCTGGCCGGCGCTGCTGAAGCAGCCCGCCGGCGAAATTCTTTCTCCCCGTGGCCAGCCGAACCTATTTTAGAGAGAGGGAGTTTAGCTAGTAAACTAGGGTAGTGGGGTGGGCCTTGAGGCTCACTCAACTTACCCTTTATGCCAAATTATTATCTTGATTGACTAGAAAGCTACTTTGGCGATCCGTCTTAATATTCTTGCGTGTTTCTTTGGCTGGCCTCATTGTCTGCACTTACTTTTCCGGCAGTGATTTACAATGCTTGTGGTTGAATTTTTCTTATCAGTTTCGCGCCTCCTCCAGATCTACAGTCATATTATCCCTCCATGGCTCGATTACAAGATACTGAAGTTACGCGGTCGTATTTTGAATTGGAGCTCTGAGCGCGCGGCGTTTGAGGAAACTAAGTTCCATGAGAGGACTGCGTGCAAAGCTTTTGTCGGGATCTGCACTTTGGGTGGATTTTTTATCAAGAAGGGTCAGCAATTGTTGTTAAAAAAGGGCCTCATGCCGCCCCAATATTACGACGCATTGAAACCGCTGTTAGCCGACGTTCCAGAGCGGCCATTTCTGGTGATGGCCAAAGTTTTTCATGATTCTACAGGTAAATCATTGTCGGAAGTTTTTGAGACCATCAACCCGAATTGCATTGGCGCGGCGTCTCTGGCACAAACATATGTGGGTGTGCTCAGGCCCGAATATCGCGCTGGCAAAGAGGCACGAAAGGTGATTGTGAAGATCCAGTACCCCGAGGTGAGAGCATACTTTGCCCTTGATCTGAGAATAATTCTCAGACTGTGCAACTCCTTCTTCCCACGAATGTATGAGGCGAATAAGGCGGCGCAGGAACAACACTTGCGCGAACTGGACATGTGGAACGAGGCGCAAACACTTGAACGCATGGGTCGGGCCATGGCCCGTGCCGGTCTATCGCCTCACAAAGTTGTGGTCCCACAACCAGCGCGCTGCTTGACGTCTCGA
>NW_008705962.1:1794-3843 GCF_000186865.1 Aureococcus anophagefferens
AAGCTTCGGAGCATATGGGGCTTGAAACTAATGAATTTTGTCCTCAAAGTTCGGCGGAAGTCATTCAGGTCGAAGCTTGTAAATGATGGCTACCGAAAGAGCAAAAAAACCCTCGGTTTGGATATCATCGAAGGAGCGGTCCGACTCGAGAGACCCATTCAATCTAGATTGAAAAATGAGGAACGTCTCGCGCGTGGAGCGATGCCAATATTTGCGCCTGCAATTGAACATGCCCCACAGACCCGTGGCAATGAACCTAGATTCAACAGGCATAGTTGGAGAAGAAGTGTGATTGAGATAGAGCGAATCAACTGACTCATATCAATCCCTAAACGGTGCTACTCGTGGCTGACTGTCTTGAGAGGGTCTGAACTTCCCGGTCGACCATCATGACGACGCCGATTGGTCGGGGGCTGGGGCGGCAACAATAAATAACAGCAGCCGAGAAGCTACTAGGCTAACCTCAATCTCATTGGAGTGCGACCATATGACACCCACCCCAACACACCCCCGAAGAACTGCGAAAGCCAGGCGAACGCCAGATCGAACGACTCCCCAGGATTACGGCTGTGCTCGTCGAGCGTCTGGGTGTCGCTCTGACTCAGCTCCGCGGCCATCCGGGCTCATCGAGCCAGCTGCCCCCGATACGCCCTTTAAAAGCATCGATCGAATTATGGTCATCAATCCCAGCTATGACCGAGATGGAGCAGAGAGTAATCTGTTATCCAGAGTAAAAAGGTCCATTATTGCTAGGCTATAACAGAGCATGACTGGTTCAGTAACTCACACAAAGCTGAAGTTGAGTTCTATCGCACATTCCATGTCATATGTATCGCATTGAGTAGCCTCGTGATTCCCATCATCCCCATAATTTGCATTACCCTGTTCCTTCTCTACCGCGACGTCACACTATGGAGATGACACTGCACCTCCCCATAACGTTGATCTCAATGTTCTTTAGTACCCTAGTTTAGGGGTATTACTCTCTACATATTTCTCAAACCTTGAAGCAATAACATATCCTAACTAGGTGTAGTTTTTACATCGAGGACGAGGGAGCGCTCAGGAGCGCCTGAGTAGGCTATGGTCGTCTTTGCAGCCCCACAGCTCCGCGAATATGAGGCGCTGTGCAACGATCCCAGCAGCTTCGACGGCCGCGCGCGCACGGACGAAGCAGTGGTGAAAACAAGACATCCAGGCGATCGCGTGGCGACTCGGGCGGGCGGTTCTAGGAGTGGGATTGGACGCGCTCGGCTCCAGCACCCCTTTAGAGCAATTTTCGAGGCTGCGCAGCGTCATGGATCGATTGTCGTCACCTCCGCATCGTTTCGTCGCAGGTCAAAAAGGGTAATCACACTACTCTCTCACCGCGACGTCAAGCCGGAGAACGTGCTCCTCGTGGCCCGGGGCGGCGGCTTCTGGGACGTCCGCGTGAAGCTCTGCGAGCTGGGCCTGTCGACGCGCGTGCGCGCGGCCCAGGAGGCCCCGGCGCCGTCGCCGGCATGCGTGACGGCGACACTCGGCGCGAGCGAAGCACAGGAGCCAAAAAGGCCCAGTGAAGCTAAGAATCTCATTTCGCTAAAGGCAAGTGAATCATACACAAGACACCGAGTTGGAGCTATTGGGGGTGTTGTGTTGTCTTTGGAGCGGAAGCCACATGCGAATTTTGGACAAAACTTTTGGGCCTGGAGCGACTGCCCACTGCGAACCCGAAAGTGAACCCGAAAATAAATGCAAATGCGAGCACCGCCCGCAACTCCATCAGGTTTTTATCTTGACGTAGCACGATTTCAGATAATTCGAGGACTCGTTTCTCCAAAGCTTCAATTCTAATAGCATTCTCATTTGGCAAGGACACCACGGCAGTCGGCTCATCATGTGTGTCAGCGTTTTGAGACGCAAAAGCGGACATCACACGATTCACATCGTCTGATTCGGCCTCTCTCGATGGGCTGAGCCGACGAATGGCGTAGTCAAGCTCTGGCTGGCTGGAGAAGGCCAAGCGACGAGCATGAACATCGACCATTGAATTCGACGTCAGCTATATCT
>NW_008705962.1:4358-5714 GCF_000186865.1 Aureococcus anophagefferens
ATTTCTGGCATCGGGGTGTAGGTGACAAATACGAGGAGACTTACACAGACCCTGACCAAAACTTGGAGAAGAGTGATGATGAGACTGTCCTTGATGATGATGCCAAACGAGTGCCGAATGAAATTTTTAAATTAATAATGGAATTTTTGCCCGCGGACCGCCTCGCAAAGACAGAGGCAATATTACGCATCACTTTGTTTCTGCGTCGGCAACAAAGGGGTGAGGGTCAGGACACGCAGGGAACTGACAACACTCAAGACAGCGACTTTGTGCCAGACTCGCAAGAACCAGCGGACAGTGACTGAAAATGTGTTTTTTGTGTATTTGTGTATTTGTGTATTTGACCCTGTGAGTGACACCGTCCAAATTTGAGGAAAACATTTAGTTAGTTGACGGCGGGGTAATGTTAGTTAGTAGTTCTCTCACTAAAGGGGCGGGAATCCTATATTTTGTTTTTAGATTAATGCTGGTAGAATGCCCGAGGGAGGCTTTGTTGCGCAGCCTTGGATTCCTCATGGGCCTCCCGGACTAGGCGCTCTGCCAGCTCATACCGCTCGGACACTTCCTGGAGCTTTTCTTGATAAGTCTTACTCTGGAACACAAGTTCTTTCACAGCCAGATCTTCTGGATAGGCTGGCTCGAACCCATTGCGCATCAAAAAGGGGCTAATAGTCGTCCCGGGGATGAACTTTTTGTTGTAACTGAATACTATATACGGTAGGACTTCATCCCAATTATCATGAATCGCGTTACTCTTGCCTAATGCAATACGCAAAGACGATCCCAAATAACGGTGAACACGTTCCACCGGGTTGCTCTGAGGGTGGTACGGAATAGAATACCCGAACCTGACCTTAAACAACTCTAAAAAGTTTTGCATGAGCTCATTTTTGAACTCGGTCCCGTTGTCAGAAACAACGGAGCCCTTTACTATTTTTCTTCTGCCACCCTTAACGGAGACCAACCGAGAAGGCAAAAGTCCTTGGAGAACAATGTTCTGTACAAAAGCTTCAAGCACATCAACTGCGCTCTTTGACTTAATCGGAACTGCTGTTAGATGATGGCTAAATGCATCCATCATCGTCAGTACGTAACAATACTGGTGCTCCGTAGTGCGTCGCAGTGGCCCCACCAAGTCTATGGAGAGTAAACTCCCGCTATGCTGGTGTAAGGTTTGCTGCAGTTTGCCCGCTTTTTTCGGCAGCCAGCTTTTAGCCTTACGGCACCATAGACAATGTCGGACATATCGTCCCACGTCAGCGTCCATGTTTGGCCAATATAATCTCTGTTTCAAGTCTTGAAGGGTACTGTCTCGACCTGCATGCTGGTTAAAGTCTGAGTCATGATGGATGCGGA
>NW_008705962.1:5764-6973 GCF_000186865.1 Aureococcus anophagefferens
ACAAGGGGGGGGAGAACGAGGGGGCGATATTCTCGGGATACCGTATGGCTGAAAGCTATGGCCCAGGCGTTCCGGTATGAGAAAATTGTCGATGAGCTACCTATGGAACAGGTGACTAACATGACAAGAAGCCTGCCTCCCTTATCTCGCGCCCAAGCCGCCCGGACAGGGTTCAAGTTACGCGCCCAGGAAGTCCGGTGTATTCAAGCCGGAGTAGAGTTTGACATGGAGGCTGGCAAGGACCCGTTTGGAGATTCGGAAGACGAGGAGAGCTTACCTGACTATGACGAGACATATCAGGCGGAGCTGCTCCTCTGACCCAGTCCAGCTCGGCATCACACCCGAGCACCTGGTCATTCTCTCTCGCCCGCCGAGTGTAGCAGGAGATTCTCGGGTAATTCAAACATTACCATTGACTAGGAAGCTATGTTATTCCTAGGACATGTGTCACATCGTGCACGGCTCTGGACTCGGCCGAGGGGCTGCCGCACAGGCGTTGGACCTGACATGTACAACCTGAGGTGAATGTTCTCGAAATGGGCGCGGCGCCCCCGGCAGACGTCCTCCTGTATCAACGTGGCCCCTTGCGCGCAATTGGCGGATCATGTTGATCTTCAGGACCCGGTACACTCGTTTCCATTGACTTACTGTCGGGAGGGCCCATTCCCGTCTCAAGTTCTAGAAGCCACACACAATTAATGAAAATCCAATGGATTTCCCTGGCTGCACTTTCGTTACGATCGTTCTGTAGAGCCTTAAATCGTTTTGGTAATTATGGAATGCCCACGGGGGCTTATTCTTCTCTGTATGTGGATGACATTCATGACCTCCATGCCGCCTGTAACTGGAAATACGGTGATTTGAAACAAATGTTCCCTACATTTATCATGAATCATTTTGAAACTACAGAAAAATATGACCGGTTTGAAGGGACTGATTACACCCCCTACAACTATCACAAGTATCCAAAGGACTCCTTCTGGGGCAGAAGGCTCAAAGCAGTGGATCTCTCGAGCACCCCAATACAAGGTGGAATCTGTGATGTGACACGTGCAAACAATCGTAGCGCCGATTGGAGATTCATTCGCATAGGCCCCCTAACAAGCAAAGGAGGTTACGACTGGTGGCAATACGCCGGGCATAATGCCTTGAACATGAGTGACTTCACTAAGAGAGGCACGATCGGTATTACTGGACATACGTGCCGGA
>NW_008705963.1:0-1120 GCF_000186865.1 Aureococcus anophagefferens
ATCAGCCTCACAGAGAGGAGTGCTGGTCCAGGTCCTGCTTCGCCTCCTCGCAGATCAGGAGGCAGGTGTCGCAGGCCACGGGGCAGGCGACGCTGGCCAGGACGCCGTCCTCGGACTTGACCTTGGCCGTGCAGCGCTTCGCCGCCTTCTTGCCGACCCAGGCGCAGTTCTTCTCGTCGTCGCCTTTCTTGTGCCACGTCGTCGAGTCCGTGCACGCGGAGTCGAAGGAGTCGCCGCCGGCGCTGACGGCGCCGCTCTCGGAGCCGGCCTTTGCGACGACGGCGAGCGCGAGGAGCAGGAGCGCGTTCCGCTTCATCTTCGCGTGAACGTGTAGCTGGTACGGCGCGAAAGCCTGAGGGGGGGGCGCGAGGGTAATGGTCTCGGTTGCGTAGCGCGAGGAGCGGGGCACGGCTCGGGAGGTTTCGGGGGCGCGCGGGGCTCGCCGGCGCGACGAAGGAGGTTCCTCGTCGGCGACCGACGCCTTCGCGAGGGCCCGAGGGCGTCGGCGATCCGCGGAGCGGACGATGCGGGGGCGGGCGAGGGCGGGGCGGGCAACGTGGTGGTCGGCGGACGAGGGCTCAGCGGGGAAGCGGGTTCGGGCGAAATCGGCCGATCCGAGGCGGTCGCCCGATCATCTACGATCGACGAACCGCGGAGGGGCCGCGGGATGCGGCCACGTCGCCAAGGTCGCCAAGGCCGCGCGAAGGCCGTACGGCGCGCCGCCCCGGTTCACTCGGCGCGCCGCGACGGCGGCGCCGTTGATTCGGTCGTCGCCCGGCCGCCGCGGCCGTTTGCCCGGAAAGCGTGGCGAGCGGTCGATTTTTTTAGGGTCGTACACGATGTGGGACGCGGGGCGGCACTATGAGGAAGGGGATGATGAGCGAGCGTGAGCGTGGGCGTGGGCGACGTCGTTGATGGCTCAGATTTTTGGCGTCAATCGCGGACGGAGACCGGTTGAAGGTGAGCGTATGGGCTCCGGGCGTCTGGTCGCGGACAAGCTGCCCCTTCCGCGCCGACGCGTCGGGTGAGGGCGCGAAGTATGTCCCTCAGGCTCCTGATGGCTGGCTCCCGGGGCGTAGCGCCCCATCCCCGTCGTCTACCGCGTTCAGGGCCTCCGCGG
>NW_008705963.1:2476-2922 GCF_000186865.1 Aureococcus anophagefferens
TGGGGGGTCCTAGGCGAACCGAGCTAGCTGAGCTAACCGTCGCAGCGTAGGTTGGTCTTGGAGGAGCACATCAGGGGTGCAGTATTCGCGTCCGAATTTTCGACGAGCGGCAGAGCTAGTAGTTTTTGTTTTTTTTTCAAGTCGCTGCACATCCGCTCGTCGTCACTTTCCTTCTCGATTTTGCTTTCCTTCTCACTCTCCTTTTTCCCTTTCTTTTTCTTCTTCTTCTTTCCCGAAACATTCAAGTATCCTCCCTCCCCTAACTCCAGAGGTAACACCTATGGGGCTCCCCCTGTTCTGGGTTATGGGCCCACTTGACGCCGCCGCATGAGCTGCGCCTCTGCTGCTGGCCGGCGGCATTCCTCATGCTGCCAGCCGCCGCAGCCCCAAGAGCGCGCGCGATGCCTCGCGCGCGCTGCCGCGCGCGGCGCGGGGCGGCGCAGGAG
>NW_008705963.1:5215-6930 GCF_000186865.1 Aureococcus anophagefferens
TTGACGCCTCCGGCGTCGCGCGGGCGCCGCCACCGGCGCCCGGCGTCGCGTGCCCGACGGCGCGCGACTGCGTCTTTCGACGCTCGAGCGGCGACGGCGCGCGCGGGCCCTGCCCGCCCGCCGACCGCCGCCCTCCGCTCCCTTCCGGGGGAGCGGCCCTTCGACGCTCTGCGTCGCGCGGGCGCCGCCACCGGCGCCCGGCGTCGCGTGCCCGACGGCGCGCGACTGCGTCTTTCAACGCTCGAGCGGCGACGGCGCGCGCGGGCCCTGCCCGCCCGCCGACCGCCGCCCTCCGCTCCCTTCCGGGGGAGCGGCCCTTCGACGCCTCCGGCGTCGCGCGGGCGCCGCCACCGGCGCCCGGCGTCGCGTGCCCGACGGCGCGCGACTGCGTCTTTCAACGCTCGAGCGGCGACGGCGCGCGCGGGCCCTGCCCGCCCGCCGACCGCCGCCCTCCGCTCCCTTCCGGGGGAGCGGCCCTTCGACGCTCTGCGTCACACGGGCGTCGGCGCGCGCGGGCCCTGCCCGCCCGCCGGTCGCCGCCACGTCCTCGACGATATACTGGCAACACGGGTCGCGCGCGGCACCGTGCTCTGCCTCGCCTTCGGCTCCGAACCCCCGACGCCGCTGATCCCGGCCGTCGGTTGGCTCTCGGGGCCGACGCGACGAGCTGCGGCTCTATCGCGAACCGACGCTGATGATCACAGCGTCCGCTCGCATCAACACACCGGATAGTCGTGTGTGCCGCTGATCACGGCACGACGCCTCTACCGCCTCACGCCCCCGTCTCTACCGACCGGCTTGGCCTTCGCCCCCTCGCGCCTCGTCCCCGACGACGAGCTCGCTGCACGTGGCCACGCGCCGACGACTCATGCGTCCGCGACTCTGTGGCCGCGCCCTTCTCCTTGCCCTCGCCTGCGTCCGCGGCCCGCCTCGGCGCACACGGGCTCTCCTGCGTGCCATCCGGTGGCACGCAGAGGGTTCCCGGATACCGGGCCTTGTGGCCCCTCTCTTCGGCGTCCGCCGCCTGTCTGCTCTTTTTGTTCCCCGGGGACGCTGCGCACTGCGCGCTTCGCGGTTCTCCCCGCGGCGGGGGAGCAGAGAAGCCCCCTCGGGCTTCCCCCAACGGGCCACCGGCCCGGTATCCGGGAGTATCCTCCCTCCCCTAACTCCAGAGGTAACACCTATGGGGCTCCCCCTGTTCTGCGACACGCCCTCGGCGAAGCGCAACAAGCCCCGCACTCCGGAGCAGCGAGCGGCACCCCATCCTGGTGATGTGCCCGAGAATGTCCTCGACGAACTCTGCGACGGCGCTATTCGGGAGCTGGACCACTTCGAACTCGGCCTGCCGGCCGGCGACGAGCAGATCGCGAAGCTCCTGGACGACAAGCGCGCGGAGCTCCGCCGGCTCATCCGCACGTACCCGGACGTGCGCCGCATCGTCGAGACCGCAACCCGCGCGGGCAAGGAGCGCGTCATCCTGGTCAAGCCGCGCGTACCCGTGTCGGGACACGACGGGTCTACGCCTTCGGAATCGCGCGAATCGTCCGAAAACGAGTGGGCGCGCGGTCGGATGATTTTTTCGCGCACGCGGCCGTGAACGCGACTCCCGCAGGTCCGGCATCGACGTCGAGCGGGTTTCATTCACCCCCATCTCGGCCTACGTGTTTTACTTTGTAATAAATTCTACCTCTAGACTACAGCTCGCCATCGCCGAT
>NW_008705964.1:0-1089 GCF_000186865.1 Aureococcus anophagefferens
GCCGCAGCTCGCGCGGATATGCATCAAGGCGCGCCGCCTGACGCTGAAGTGAGATACCCGCAAAGTCACCACTCGTCGCATACGCGTCGTGAGCCGACGATAGGTACTCGAACCTGCGGGGGTGGGGAGACGGAGGCCTGTGCACGCGCCATACATGCGCAGCTCCGGCAACGCGCCAGGCCGGGGACAATTCGATATCGTCCTCGAGGATCACCACACGCGTGAACTCCTCGCCAAAGAGTCCCGGATCCGAGCACGCCAGCCACATCCCTCGCACGCCACGCTGCTCACGCGATGGGAACACGCGAGCCTCTCCGCGGTCCCACCGGGTTCCCGCCCAAATCCGCGCCAGCGCAATCACGGCCCGCCGTTGTTTCCGCTCGTCCGCACTGGCGCTCCGACCAAAAAGCCAGCCCCCCGATCGAGCCACTTGATCAACGTGAATTTCCACGTCTATTTTCGCCGTCTCCGGGTACGACGCAGCCTCCAGCGACGAAAGAAGGCGTGAGAGGGACTCGGTCCGTTTCTGAGCCAGCACTTTGACTGTCAACTGTCTTAACTCAGCGGCCAATCCCACGGGCAACAAAGCGAAAAAAAAGAAACTTCTATGCGAATTTAAAGAGAAACGAATGAAGCGCATAGTATATATCGGCACGGCCTCTATCGGCGGGAATTGAATCAGGCCCGTTCTATGACGACGTTTTTTTTGCGCACAGTCACTGCACAGTCCAAATCCTGCAAATTAGATGTCTCACGGAGCGTACTTGCCTTTTCAATCGATGTAAAAACTCAGATTCTGGGTGTACCACCTAAGGCAATAGAGAGTTTTATTTTTTCTGGATGATGCTTATATATTGTTTTGGACATTCAATATCCAAAGTGAACGTCATCAGGAAATTTATTTTAATAAAGCTTAAGCTTAATGTAGAAAAACCTAATCCTAGTTTCGTAATAAAGTCATTGTTGTCGAGCTAACGAGTCATCGTAAACGAGCTAAGCTTCAACTAGTGGGGCAGCTAGCATGGGCAGCGCCGGCGAGTCGCCCCCGCGCCAACGCGCATCGCACCGCAGCCGCACCACACATCGATC
>NW_008705964.1:5202-6895 GCF_000186865.1 Aureococcus anophagefferens
ATGGTCACGTAGGCGTCATATCGAGCTTTGAGCTGGTGAGCGACGGCGTTCATGTGTTCACCCCGGCTGCACGCACCGAAATTGCCGCGACGGATCCGCGCTGTGGCTGTGAGGCCCCCGGCGGAGGCGAAGGCGACTCCCGCCGGACCACAAACTCCAGAGTCGAAAGTAGCGTCTCCGTGCGCTCGTCGAGGCGTGGCGCCGTTTACGCAGCGATGGGCCCCGAATACATCGACTTGACGATGATGAGCGCGACCGCTGCGCCTAGACCGCGCGATTGTTGGGGAGGACCAGAGGGTGCAGCGCACGTGGGAAGGGTTTGGGGGGGGTTACTCCTCTGACGCCGCCGTCGTCTCCCGCGCTCAGGTGCGCTTCGCCTTGACGAGCGCAATGCCCTCGTCATTGTCGTCGACAGCGCAAGCATCGACTACTGTCGCGCGCGGCGAACAGCGCTGCGGCGGCCCGGCTGGTGCTGCGCGTCTATCGATATCGAAACGCTCCAAGTGTCCGGTGCGGCGCCCGTGGATATCCCGGAACACGTCACGGCGCGTTGGAGGTCGCTCCGTGAAGACACGGCAAAGATTGCGGGCCTTGGAACCCGTGTGAGCCGTGGCATCGAGGGCCGCGTTCTTGGTATCCTCGCCATGCTCGCGACGCCCTTTCGACAGTCCCTTTTCCTCGACAGTGACACGTTTCCGTGCGTTGACCTCCAGACCCTCTTCAACATGACGGAGGTCCAACGCGGTGCACCGCTAGACGAGGCACCTGGCGTTGGAGGACTCCTCGAATACGTGGATATCCTACTTGCACATGAATATCATACGCTTCGAGGCTTCTTAGGCGACGAGGTAAGAGCTGGCTCCATGCCCAGCTGACACATGTTATCCCGGGTTGCTTGTAGGCCATGGGCATGCCCGACGCCTTTGGGCTTCTCAATGCAGGCGTTGTGTTTTACCATGCGAGGGACCGCGTTTTCAACTTCCTCACTCACTGGCTCGATCTCTATCTCAAGGACCTTCAAAAAAAGATTGGTGATCCAACGGTGGACAAGTCTCTCACAAGATCTTTCCAGCGCCAGCCCGCTATGTACCAAACCTGCGTCGCACTTTCGCACTAAGCGTACCCTGGCCGCAGAAAACGAAGGCGAACGTTACTGAGTAGATATAAGTGTGAATGTTGTGACGCGCGACGACCCACATAGGCAGTGGGCCCTCTATGAAGGTGTGGCAAAGACAGGCCTTCGCGTCCACGCCCTCTCACCGGTCTGGAATGCACGCTCGTGGCAACCCGCTTTCTTCAGGGCGGAAGCAGATTTTTTTTTTAACAACTTCAGTGTGATAGCATGGTTCTTCGGTGATTTTATCGACTTTGAGGACTTGATGATGACCGAAGATCACCCGCCAAAACGATCTAAATTGAGCGGATAAATAAACTATTCGATTTTGCAAGGATTCCCAGTTCACTTCCCAATCTCCATTCAGGCCCTCTCTGGTGTCCCGAAGCGAGATCCAAAAAATTTTAATACCTGCTGCAAGCAGGGACGAAAACTTTCTTCAGATAACTCGATGTGTAAATGATTGTTAGAGACACCGATTATTGACTGATTGTTATCTCCTTTCCGACAAATGATTTTCGGGTCGACCGGAGCTGGGAGATTGAGAAAAATTCGGTTTTTCTGGCTCACTGTTTTTTG
>NW_008705965.1:0-1926 GCF_000186865.1 Aureococcus anophagefferens
ATCAACAACTCCCGGGACTCCCGTGTTGCAATTGCAACGGCAGTAGCAATTTTGGCTAGGTTGCGTGCCTCCCAGCGCATTGCCGCTGGTTTTCTCAATCGTATGGCCAGGACGGTCGCCATGGCAGCGCTGCCGCAGCTTCGCATCCTTGTTACAGAAATTGGTGTAATGCACCTTCGTTTAGTGCCCACTAGTGACCATAACTTCGTCATGTCTTGGTCGGAGAGTGGTGAGCGCGACGAGCCACTGCCTGCGGCTCCAGGATTGGAGGAGGGAGCTTGGTGTTGGTGGGATCATGATTGCCAGCCCCAGTTCATTGTGAAACATGCTGTTACAATCCCTGTTCTGACACTGCCCGCGCGCAGCGGGCAAAGACAGCGTCCCTTTTTTGGTGGTGACCTGCATCTTTTTGATGGGGATATTTGCCATAGGTCATATCAACTTCTAAGACTGCTGGTGAGGCGATATTAGAGGAGGGGCTTCGAGGGCCGTGGGTTGTGTCTGTCGAGTTGTGGCACGCCACTCTCCATTTCCGTGCATATGATCCCAGTTCTGGCGCGGTGGTGAGGACAAATACGCCGGCTTTTGGCTTTTGGGGCGTTGCAAGCCAGCTGTTGGATGCACTCGGATGTGCATCAACTCCACTAGATCCTGCTTTGAGGCTAGAGCCACGTAGAAGCAGGTGGCAGCTTCGAGCATTGTCGGTAACCTCCCTGGATACCGCAAATGTGACGTTAGAGTCCCTCAGAGGCACTGCAAGTGCTGTAGCCACGCTTGCTGTGGCCGAAGTAACCGTTCGTATTGTTGATCGAGTGGCCTCAAATGGTTTTGTTTGCGCTGAAAACACAGACAAGCGACGACGTCGCGCTGGTGTTGCTGCGTTGAAGGCAAAAAGATACAAAATAGTCGCAGGGGTCACGTCTGTTCTTGGTGCTCGTGCAGCTCTGCGAGGAAGAATGCGAGACAACAAGCCTAAATCAATAGCGGACTTTGCCGCTCTCCGTTTTGCTGCTGATCTCGATACACCTTTGAAAGCTGAGCCTCTTCCTCTATCTACATGGGGAGATGAAATTAGAAATCTCGTCGCAGCGCCCCGATCTATGCTAATAAAGAAGGTGCTACTTCGCGAGGCCTCCGATGGTCAAACTGCGTGGCCTGCGAGGACTGCCATGTTTATTATCGACTTCTCAACGGCACCCGATGAACTTCGACATCAACAAATTAATGAGCGCGCGACAGTAATGCTTCAACGCCACGCTATTGATGTGAATGAGATCCCCGCTGCTGTCCATGGAGCTGCGCTCTGGATCAGTCCAGGCCGCGGGAATTTGTTTGACGAAGAACAAGCATTCGTGCAGACTCGAGACTTGCAAAATAAGAGCAATGTCACCCAAGAGGGTATCGATGGCCAAATACATATGGATGGTGCCACGTTAGCTCGCGTTCTCATGTCACAGGACGCTGATGCAAGGTTGGCTCGTAAAGCAATTCAAGCCGCGGTACAAGCATTTCGTGCAATCCGGATCGATAGGGTCTTGAAAGCCAAAATGTTGTGGCGCAATCGAGCAAGAAAGCGGCTGATGTGCTTGTTACCATGGTTGGAGAGAACCAGCAGGACAGTGCAGGGATCGGGACTTCTGACAGCAAACCACCAGTCTACTGACATTGATCAATCCATACTGACCCTTCGAGCGCACGCGGAGAGAACAAGACCACAAGGTCGTGCCAATGCATTCGATGCTGTAATATCTCGCATCCGTTATTTGAGACACCTCGCTAGGAGGTAGAATGTGTCTTTGGTTGAATGACTTCGCAGTGTTGTGTCCTTGACTTTCATCACATAGGTTCGACTAGCGACGATGACGCCAAGAATGACTTACACGGACTAAATGAAGATCAACTGCACCCTTGGCTACTTTGGCGTGG
>NW_008705965.1:5768-6883 GCF_000186865.1 Aureococcus anophagefferens
CATCGGTCCCGAAGGGACGGGCTCCCACAACCATCGGTCCCGAAGGGACCGCGGCCGCCGCCAGCCCCCATAGCCATCGGCCCGAGTCGCGCATCTGAGGAGCCGGCTAGCCTTCGGTCAGGCCGCGTAAACACGGCGCCGCGCCCCCTCCGGCCGGCGCAGACAGACCTTTACCTTCCCGGAGGCCGACGGCCGGAGGAGCACGGGCAAACTTGTGGTTTCTAATGGCATCCAATTGGTTTTCCGCAACTTGTTCCGCACTACGGATACATAAGACTGGTTGCTTAGCGCCATCCGAGATTAGAGTTTAAACATGGGTGACGAATCAGGGTCTTAAATTTTCATGTTTGGTCTGATGGGATGATGTATGAGTCGCGCAGGTCAGATGGTTGGTAAAGCGAGATACGACCCGAGGGTGCGTGCCTTCGTCAACCTGTCCCCGGGTGCAATCGAAGCAATCTGGGAGTCTTTCAACGACGTCGCGGATGGCTTCGGGATAAGCTTATGTGAGATGCAGCTTATCTGCCAGGAACTAACATCGGAGTTAGAAGTCGGGCGACCTTTGCTTGATAAACAAGTACAATCATTATTTGCAAGAATGGACTCTGACGAGAATGCTTTAGTGGATGCCATTGAATTCCTGTCGACGCTCGCCATGACCTCAGGCATGTCTGGCCGCGATAAACTCGAATTCGTCTTCACTTGCTTCGATTTTGATGGTGCGGGGCAACTCAGCGTTGATGAGATAACGCTTGCTTTTCGATGTACGTTGGTGGGACTGTGCAAGCTCACTAAAGAGGTTTGTCCGTGCGAAGAAGAGCTCGAAGTTGTGGCTATGCGGGCGTTTTCAATAGTGAGCTCTGCCCCCGCTAGTAGTGAGATCGACAACGCAGCAAAAAGTATGGCCGAACTAAACTCATCACTGCGCCTCTCCAAGCTCCGCATATTGGTACTCTTGCCCAGCGTCGAAAGATGCCCAATACGGTGCAACACCAATTTTCCTGCAGGATGCAATCGCATTCTGCCTCTCCGATCCGGAAGCTCTATCATGGTTAGAGTTCTTTGATGACCCTGATCCACTAAGCTCCTTGAGTGGCGAGGCACCAGAGAGCGCA
>NW_008705966.1:0-1888 GCF_000186865.1 Aureococcus anophagefferens
CGTGGATGCGGACGGCGCTGTCGCTCGTGAGCTGCGCGTTCACGATCCTGGACTACGCGGACGACCAGTCGGGCGGCTGGTACGCGACGTACTTCGTCGTCGGCTGCCTCTTCGTCGGCTGCGTGGACCTGACCTGGCTCACGGGCTACATGCGCTACAAGCGCACGAAGGAGATCCTCGCCATCCCGAAGGACGCGCTCCCCGCGAAGTTCTCCCGGTTCCGCATGAAGTACCAGGCCCAGCTCCTCGGCGTCCTCCTCCTCGCGACCATGGTCATCTACATCTCCTCGGGCTGGCGCGAGATCTAACGAAAAACGGGGGGCGCGCGTCATCGGTGCCGCTCGAGGAGCCCCCGGACCTTCGCCGCGAGGCGGACGGCCTCGACGGCGTGGAGCCCGAGGCCCTCGAGCTCCGCGGCTCTCAGCCCGGCGAGCTCGTCGGCGTCCCAGTGCGACACGTCGATGGGCAGGCTGTGCTTCTTCGCGTAGGCGGCGAGCTCCGCGGCGAGGCCGCCGTCCGCTGGAGGCGCGGCGGGCGGCGCCGCGGCCGCGGGCGGCGCCGCGGCCGCGGCCGCGTCCGCGGCGGCGTCCTCGCCGTGTCGGCGGCGGCGGTGCAGGCTCTCGGACCAGGAGATCTGCTCCTCGGCGTCGGCGAGGAGCGTGCCCACGCGCCGCGCGTCGCTGAGCCGCGCGCTGTCGCGAAAACTGTTCCTCGCGTACGCCGTCATCGTCGCGCGCTGCGACGGGTCCGGGCAGAGGAACGCGGCGCGCAGCGCGCGCCGGTAGAGCGACAGCGCGTAGGCGCGCCCGGCGGGCATCGTTCGTCTTGGCGGCGGCGTGCTCGACGCGGCGGCGGCGCAGGTGGTGCTGGCCTCGGCGACGGCGGCTGGAGTCGTCCGACGGGAGTGCTCGCTCGCGCTGCCGCTGCGCGCGAAGCTCCGTGCAGCGCTGCGACGCTCACGTGCACGGTGCAGCGCCCGCGCGCCGCGCCGCTGCGGTCGTGGCGCGCGACGCCGCCGAAGCCGTCGAAGCCGCGATGGACGCCCTATCCCGCGCCTTCTCGAGCCTCTGGAACTCGGCAGACGCGCCGCCACCAGCGCCGTCGACGACGCTATCAAAAAATCCTGAAGCGATCGCGCCGCCCGCCGCCGAGATCGCCGAAAACACGGTGCACCTCGAGCGCCAGGACTCGGTGCCGCCGCAGCCGGACCCGTCACTCATCTTCGAGTCGCTGCTCATGGAGCGCGACGCGTCCAGAAGTGTGGAAGTCCGCCCCGGCGTGGAAGTCGACGCCGCGCGCGCGCTCGCGGAGCACGGCGACTTCGCGACGTTCCGCCGGCGCCTGCTCTGGCAGATGATCAAGCGCAAGTGGTTCGGCGCGTTGACGGAGCGGACGACGGCGGGGCTCGGCACGCCGGCGGAATTCGTGCGCTTCGTCGCCGACGCGAACGACGCGCTGTCCGCGGAATTCCGCGCCGCGCCGGCGCTCGCGCCGCACGCCGACGCGGTCAAGCTCCTCTTCAAGGGCGGCAACGTCGTCACCTTCGTCAAGGCCGCGGCCGTGGGCATGCTCCGGGCCGCGTCGGCCGACGGCCGCGTCGCCGACCTGGCCGCGGCGCTGACGTCGTCGGGCCTCAGCGACGTCGACTTCTACTGCCTGTTGGACTACGAGGCGGACCCGGCCCTCAAGGACCCGGCGACCTTCGAGGCCGCGCACGCCGCGGCGCGCGAGGCCGCCAAGCGCGCGCTGCGGCGCGTCGCGCTGCCGGCGTCCTGGTCGTCGCGCGCGGACTCGGGCGCCGCGCTGGCGGCCGCCGCGGCCGCGCTCCTCGGCGAGCTCGAGGACGCGAAGCGCCACTACGGCCTCGACGACCCGCCGTCCCTCGCGC
>NW_008705966.1:3243-4453 GCF_000186865.1 Aureococcus anophagefferens
GCTCGAACGCCGCCCACAAGAGCGACGCCGCCGCGATCGCCGCGAAGATGTAGAAGACCTACGGTGTTTTTTCGCGCGCCGTACTTCTCGTAAGAACAAGGAGACACCGGGTACGCGCCCCGGCCATGTCGCCCATCTTGATCTGCGTCGTCTCGCCGACCTCGGCCTCGCCGCACGACTCCGCGCGGCGGAAGCGCTCGTCGAAGACGGCGTAGATCGACGCGTAGGAGTAGAGCGCGTCGATGGTCGAGGAGATGTTCCGCGCGAGCGCCGCGTCGTTCGCGAAGACGTGCGTGTGGAGCATCATGAGCCGGATGCCCGCGGCCGGGTGCAGGTCCTCGCAGTGGTCGAGGCCTGTGTGGAAATCAAATCTTCAACCCGACTTCAATGTGAGCGTATTCGAATGTTTTGACACACGAACTTCCGCTGTGCTTCGAGAACTCGATGAGAGCAATCGATCCGTCCAAAAATCAGCCGAATCGACTTCGATTTGAGCGAGCTAGAGAATTTCAAAGTTTGGTCGGGACGTCCCAAACCAGTGGTTGATTTGCACACAGGTCGAGGCCGACGAGGTGGAGGCCGACGTCGTTGGAGATGAAGATGTCCGCGGCGCCGCCGAGCACCGCGTCGACGCACCACGCGGTCCGCGCGCCGAGCTCGTCGTAGCCGTAGGCGACGCCGTCCGCCGCGTGCGTGTCCGGCGAGATCGTGCCCGCGACGAGGCTCCCGAGCATGGCGACGAGGGACCCGTACTCGACGCACGCGACGGACGTCGCCAGGTCGTCCATGGTCTGCGGGCCCAGGACCTTGACGTTGGGCCGCGTGAGGAACGCCGCGAGGTTCGCCGTGTACGTCGCCGACGTCACGAGCGCGAAGAACAAAAAGCCGAGGCGGAACGCGCGGCCGGGACCGCGGAGCCACTCGAAGTCGTCGCCGGCGAGGAGCAGCGCCGTCGCGTGGTAGAGCTGCGTCGCCGCGGACTCGACGCCCGCCGACAGGGTGCGCGGCGCGCCGTCCGCGGCGACGGCGATGGCGAACGCGACGACGCCGCCGACGACGACCGTCGCCGCGACCGCGAGCCAGAGCCGCCAGTGGAACCTGGGGATGATGCAGCGTGAGTGTTCCGCGCGCGCGCGTTCCGGAAAAAAGCATCCACGCGTCGAGAGCGCTCCGAGAGATGATCGCTCGTCCACAAATCAGCCGAAACGAG
>NW_008705966.1:5727-6870 GCF_000186865.1 Aureococcus anophagefferens
GCGCGGTGGAGCGGGCTCGACCCGCGCGCGTCGGGCGAGGACGTCGCGCCGGCCTCGAAGAGCCGCTCCGCGACGTCCGCGGCGCGCGCGTCGTCGTCGTCGTCGGCCCACAGGAGCTGGCGGCCGGGCCGCGACGCGCAGACGGCGGCGAGGGGCGTCCAGCCCTTTTGGAACGTCGTCCGGTCGACCGCGGCGCCGTAGGCGAGCAAGAGGTCGACGGCGCGGACGTTGCGATCGAGCGCCGCGTAGTGCAACGCGGACCGACCCGTCTCGAAGAAGGCGTCGCGCCGGTTCGAGCTCGTGCGTCGTCGCGTTGGCGTCCGCGCCCGACGCCAGGAGCAGCGCCGCGACGTCCGCGGCTCCCGGCAGCCGCGCGGACGCGTGGACGGCGAACATGAGGAGCGTGAACTTCGTCCGCGGGTGGACGACGAAGTTCACGTCGCCGCGGTGGTGGAGCCAGGAGCGCACGCCCTCGAGGTCCCCGCGCCGCACCTTGCTCACGATGGTGAAGCCCACGAAGTCGGAGGACATGGCCTCGAGGAGGCGGCCGGCGCTGGCGCTGAGGAGCAACCCCGAGCTCGACTTGGCCGTGAGGGCGGACATGGTTTTTTTGCCAGCAGCGCACTCGTGTCAGAGCAGCCCGGCAGCGGAGAGCGCCATCATGGAGTAATTAAAAGCAATCGTAGTTGAATATGTAATTCAAAAGCGCTTTGAATGAATTTTACGATGCTGCCCGTCTCGGGCAGCCTCGCAGCGCCGCGGTGAGACCGGCCGCCTCCGCGCAGCGCGCCGCCTCGTCGCCGCGTCGCCGGTGCCCGCCGCCGACCCATAACCGATGGCGCGCGCCCAGCGTCCCGACCCGCGCTCTCTCCGCTCGCAACGCCGCGCCGCGCGTAGGACAAGTACCACATCTTCAACGAGATCGGCGCCGGGCGCCAGTCCCAGGTCTTCAAGGGCCGCCAGAAGAAGACGGTGAACTACGTCGCCATCAAGCGCATCGAGAAGGGCCAGATGGACAAGGTCGTCAACGAGGTCCAGATGATGCACGCGCTCTCGCACCCGCACACGCTCAAGTTCTACGACTGGTGCGCAGAAAACCGCGCGGAGCGCTTCCGGAAGCCACCCGCTCTAGGTACGAGACGC
>NW_008705967.1:0-1238 GCF_000186865.1 Aureococcus anophagefferens
CGAGAAGGTGAATGTTGGTGCATCTTTTGTGCATCATCGACTTTTGAGAGACTGCTTTGCGCCTCATCTGGAAGAGAGCCTTCTGCTTGCGACAAGCGCTCCGGTGCGACGCCGCACCGTAGCGATGCGCCGGTACGCGCTGCTCCCGATCGTCGCGGCGTCGCTCCGCACGGCGCCGCCGACGGCGCCGCCGCAGCGGCTCTTCGTCGCCGGCCTGGGCTACTGCGGCCTGCGCGCCGCCCGGGCCTTCCGGGCGGCCTACCCGGCCTGCGCGATCGCCGGGTCCGCGCGGTCCGAGGAGCGCGCCGCGGCGCTGCGGCGCGACCACCCCTGGCTCGACGCGCGCGTCTTCGACCTCGACGACGCCTACCGCGGCCTCGACGGCGCCGGCGAGGCGGCGCTCGGCGCGGCGACGCACGTGGTGTCGACGATGCCGCCCATCGCCGACGGCGACGCGGACCCGCTCCTCGCGCTCCACGGGCTCCCCGACGGGTGCTGGGCCGCGTACCTGTCTACCACGGGCGTCTACGGCGACCACGGCGGCGCCTGGATCGACGAGGCCGCGGAGCTTCGCGGCGCCGGCGCGCGCGAGGCCGCGCGGGTTCGCGCCGAGGCCGCCTACGTCGCCCGCGGGGGCGTCGTCCTGCGCCTCGGCGGCATCTACGGGCCGGGCCGGTCGCTGCTCGACGCGAGCCGCGCGGCGCCGACGCGGCGGGGCGCGCCGGGCAAGCCCGTGAACCGCGTGCTCGTCGACGACGTCTGCGGCGCCCTCGTCGCCCTCGCGGCGGCCGGCGCGCGCGGCGACGTCGTCAACGTCGTCGACGACGACCCGGCGCCGCGCGCGGACGTCGTCGCCTTCGCGCGCGAGCTCACGGGCGCAGGCGACGCGCCGCCGCCGCCGCCGCGAGCGCCGCTCCGCGCGGCGCGCTCCGCGGGCGCCAAGCGGTGCCGCAACGCCAAGCTCCGGGCGATCTACGACCTCGTCGCGCCCACCTACCGGGAGGGGCTCGCGCGGATCCATAGCGGCGTAAGCGCGTGACGGTCCGACTCGGGGTGGTTTTCTTCACGAGTGGCGAGATTAGTGGCGCGCCCATGTCTAGTCCCGGCAGGCCTGCGTCACTGGCTGAGGCCTACGATCGGCGCCTTTGAGGGGTTGGAGGCGTCGGTCGACGCCGGTCGGGAGGCGTGTTGACATCAGACGCCTCATCAGGCGTCGTGTANGCTTCGTGTCGGGCGGA
>NW_008705967.1:5424-6873 GCF_000186865.1 Aureococcus anophagefferens
GGCACTCGTCGAGGTTGTAGTCGTGGACGCGGCCGTCTCGAAGTCCTCGGGCACGGTCGGCGCGCGAGCCGGAGGCCCGCGGAAGGCCCGGAGGTAGTCGAGGTGCTAGGACTCCTCGCGGACGACGTCCACGAGCTGCATGTCGATGGACTCCTTGTCCTCCGCGTGGTTGCCTTCGACCGCGGGCTGTTGCCCGCGTCGGTCCGAAAGTACAACCGTTTTACGGTTGCACGGGCGCGCCGAGGGGACGACGCCGTGGCGCGACGGTCCGCGGCCCGTAACCGGTCATCCGACGGGCTGCGTGAGCTCGCGGCGAGACCCAGACGCGCGGGGCGTCCGGCGCGTGCGCAAAATTTTCTTCCGGCGCTTCGCGCCGGGGGTCGCCCCGAGGCCGAGCCCCGCGCGACGGTCCGGTCCGGTCGGCCGCCTCGACGATGCGATCCGGGTCCCGGCGCGCGGCGCGCGGGGGACGCGCCGCGAGCGCCGGGCCGCGGCGACGCGCGCCGCGCCTTCGGGCCGTCGCCATCGCCCGAGGTCGCCGTTGGGGCAGTTGGGGCAGCCCCTCGGCGAGACGCGCGTCCCGTCGACGCGGCGCGCCGCGGGCGCCGCGTCGACTCGACGACGCGCCCGCGCCCGGCGGGCGGCGCGCGGGCGGCGCGGCCGTCCATCGCCGCGGCTCGGGGCCGGTCGCGGTCGCGGACGCGGCGGACTTGGCGCTAGCAAACGGTCGCGCCCCGAGCTTCGTCGATCGGCGCCCCGAGCTTGTAATCTTTTGGGAGAGTTCCCCCGGGTGATGCCGTGAAACTTTCTAATCTTTCTCCAGCCGGGCAGCCTCGCAGGGCTCGACAACGGCAGCGCCGCCGCCCGGCGCCCGGCCGCCATGGACAACGTGCTGCCCGAGTTCAAGCGCATCGACGCGTCCGGGAGCAAGCAGCTCAGCCACCTCCACTGGGACACGACGCGGGCGCTCAAGGAGCCGAGCGGCGACTACTACAAGCCCGATGGGTCCGAGCTCGTCGCCGAGCCCAAGCCGCCGAAGCCGGCGCCCGTGCCGCCCCAGACCAAGACCATCTCCACGGCCCTGGCCCCGACGAAGGAGCGGCCCATCTGCGACCGCGAGCGCGGCGACGCGCGGCGGGACCGCATCGAGCGGCCCGCGGCCGAGGAGAAGCAGGCCAAGGCCATCGCCGCGCCCCGCGAGGAGACGTCGCTGCGCGTTTATAATGATGTCGAGGACGACGGCGAGCTCTACCTGTCGCGCGACGACAACACGCGGCGCATCCGCATCGTGCCCCTGCCCCGGGGCGCGTCGCGGACCGTGAGGCTCGAGACGGGCGCCGTCGAGGACAAGACGGCCGAGCCCGTGCGCGGCGACGTCACGGTCGCGCTGTCGACCATGGCGCGGCTCCAGCGCGTCGACGACGACGAGGCGAGCCACGCGTCCCACAC
>NW_008705968.1:0-1333 GCF_000186865.1 Aureococcus anophagefferens
TCCGGAGCCGCTGCCGCAGCGTCGGGTCGCGGAACGCGAGCCAGCCGATGGTCGCGCCGCCGGCGCCCCAGGGCTTGGACATGGTCACGCAGCTCAGCCCCCGCTCGTAGGCGTCGGCCATCGCCTAGTGGAGTGTTTCGTTCGACGGGGGACGAGCGACGACGGAGACGCCGCGCCCGCGCGGGGAGCCGGTCCTTCGCGTCGTGCTCGAGCAGGCGATAGACCTCGTCGCAGAGGACCCAGATGCCGTGCTCGCGCGCGAGCTCGACGAGCGCGGCGAAGACGTCCTTCGGGAGCAGCGTGCCCGCCGGGTTGTAGGGCTGGTTCAGGACCTACGAGGAGCCGCGTGGGCGCGCGGCGAGTACTGCGCCTCGGCGCTCATGCGCTCCTTCGCCTTCCCGGCGCGCGCCGCGACGATCGAGCGCAACGCGTCGGCGGCGATCCTTCGTCTCGAGAGTCGGGACGCGGGCGGCGCGCCATGTAGCGCGTGTTCGGCCGGATCGCGGCGCGGACCGCGGCGACGTCGACGGCCCAGCCGTTCGCGGGCGAGAGCGGGATCGACGTCACGGCGGCGCCCGCGTGAACGGGCGCCTCGAGGACGCTCTGGTAGCCCGGCGCGAAGGCGATCGCGTGCGCGGTCTCGTCGACGAGCGCCAGCGCGGCGGTCTGGAGCGCGACCTGCGCGCCCGTGAAGACGACGACGTCGTCCGCGCCGACCGACGGCCCGTAGAGCTCGGCGACGGCTTCCCGGAGGTCGCGAGATCCGCCGTTGGGCGTGTAGCCGAGGTCGTGGTCCTCGTAGAGCGCGAGCAGCGCCTCGTCGCCGCGCGCCCGCGTGAGCCGCAGCAGCTCGCCCATGGTCAGCGGCTGCGCGAACGAGTTCGACAGGTTGTGCGGCAGGCCGCCGTGCTTCGTCACCGCCTTGTGCTTCTTCGACCAGGGCTCCGTGAGCTTCATGCTGCCGTTGCGCTCAAAGCGTGTCGATGTTGTTATATTTTGCTTGTGGCGCTGGCGCGCCGACGTGCGGCAAGGATTGCGAGTCCGTGGCGAGGACGCGGAGGCCGAGCCACCGCGGAGAGCTGAGATGGAGAGCTGCCGCAAGCTTTTAGCGACGGACGAGCTTGGCTTTGGCAACTTTAGCATGCTTCCCCCGCGAGCCGAGGGAGTGATGGCCCGGGGCTGCTGCCGCTAACAAAGCCGAAGCTTCCAGAATGGTGCTCAATTACAGCAAGTGGGATAACTTGAGCGACTCGGACGACGACAAACCGCCGGAGGATGCGTCGACGGCGAGCAAGATGGCGCACCTGCAGCGGCAGGCGGCGGCGCAGCTCGC
>NW_008705968.1:5304-6864 GCF_000186865.1 Aureococcus anophagefferens
CTGCGCGGCGGTGATGGCGAACGGCGCGGGCGACGGGTCCGCCTCGTCCGCGCTCGCGGGCAGCGCCACGCGCGCGTCCTGGTTGTCGTACGTGTAGTCCCAGACGTTCACGTCGATGCCGTGGCGCGCGGTCGACGGTCGCTGCACCGTTCGCACCGGTGCGACGAGCGCCGTGGCCGTCGTCGCGAGGATGGTCGCGGCCGCGACGCGGCGCAGGCTAGGCATGGGTTCTGCGTGCGCGGCGAGAGGCCCCTCGCGACGAGGACGGCGTGGACGATCGGTTCCGACGAACCGGCGGCGTGCGGGTCGAGGATTCGCGGCGGCGGCGGCGGCGGAAGGCGGCCGATTGCACCCGATCCAACTCGCGGACTGCTCGAGACACGCAACCAATCGAATCTAGTTAGGGGCCACGCGCTCGGCCTCGATCGTTCCTTGCGGTTCGCGCGCGCGCGCAGCGCTCGCAGAGCTCGCGAACTCCGGCCTCGCGAGCCAGGGCGCCGGCGGCGGCGCGGACGAGGCGGGGCACGGCAGAAGACCGTAGCCTGCGTCGGGACGCGCGCGCGTTCCCGATAGACTGAAGTTCGAAAAGCTTTCTTACGAGACTGGCGACACGCCCTTTCACCCAGTGCGCGAATTGTTTTTGCTCTGAAGTGAGGAGTGAAGGATCTGGGAAGTGGCTAGCGCGAACAGCCGAGCGAACTCCCTGTCTGCGCATCGCGGCGCTCATGCCCACTTGCGCGCCCGCCCGGAGGCCTCGCCGCCGCGGGCACGGCATCTTCGCGGCGAAGCTCGCCAACGCCGTCGGCATCGAGAACAAGCAGATCGTGATCAACAACGCGATCAAGAACATCCCCAGCATCACGCTCCCGAACCCCTAGGTGCGCACGCGCGCGCGCGCGCCCCGGAGCACCATCGCTGCCGCGCGTTCCGCGCCGCGCCGCCATCGTCGCGCTCCACGGCTCACGAAGTCCGCCAGGGAAAACTCCCGCGCCGCGCCGCGACGAGCGCCAAGCCACCCCGTCCCGACGACCCGCTGCCACTCGGCCCGCGCCGAGGAACGAAGTCACATGCAGAATGTTGCAAAAACAGGGGCATTGAAGGAGCCGAGGCTGAGATCAGTGCTACCCGGCGACGATGGCACCGATCTCGTCGCGCCGCAGCGCCCTGGCGCCTCCGCGATTCCTCCTGTTGGCCGCGACGGCCAACGCCCTGCTGGCGCCGGCGCGCGTCGCGACGGCGCCGCGGACGGCGCCCCTCTTCTCGACGAAGAGCCTCTACGACAAGACCGTGGAGCGCAAGGCCGGCCAGGAGAAGCTCAAGGTCGCGCCCGAGCTCGAGTCGCCGCCCGTGGACAGCACGCCGGAGGCGCCCAAGGTGAACGGCGGCATCGTCATCGGCACGCGCAAGCTCGTCGTCGTGACGGGCGCGTCGTCGGGCCTCGGGCTCTACGGCGCGCTGTCCCTCGCGAAGAAGGGCGGCTACTACGTGATCCTCGCCTGCCGGAACACGGAGCGCGCGAACCGCATCGCCAAGGAGGCGGGGTTCCCGAAGAACTCCTAC
>NW_008705969.1:0-2445 GCF_000186865.1 Aureococcus anophagefferens
GCAGATCGGCGGCGACGGCGCGAAGCACCTGCTCGTCGGCCTCGTGGAGCGGTCCGTGACCATCGACGTCGGCCTCGAGGGCAACGCGGACGTGTCGTCGGCCGTGCGCCACGAGATCAACCTCCAGCACGCGCTCGTGAAATATTCGCGGAACCGCGCGATGGGCCTGTCCATCGAGACGCCGCAGCTCCAGAGCCGGGGCCTCGCGACCGGCGCGGCGCGCTTCTCGCCGAGGCACGCGGCGCGCTCGCTCTCCGGCGCGCCGACGCGCGCGAAGAGCCTCGCCTTCGTCGACGCCGCGCTCCGGCGCGCGCCCGCGCGCGGCTCCGAGTCCGCGCGCGGCTCCGAGTCCGACGGCGACCTGTCGCCGCGGTCCTCGGGCGCGAGCTCCTCGCGCGTCTCGTTCAACCCCACGATCTAAAGCGAAGGTCGAAAGCACGGTTGCGGGGTTCTATTAGCCGCGTCGCGGTTCCATGCGCCTACGCGGGCCGCGGCAGACGTGGTCGTCGGATAGGTGCGCAATATTCCGCAGTGTGCCGGCGGCGTTCTCGTGGCCCTTGGCAGCCGCGCGAGTGAACCAGCGTCTAGCTTCGCCGACGTCTCGGTCCACGCCTTCGCCCTTAAAGTGGGCGCACCCGACGAAGTGCTCCGCCTGTGTCAGGCCCTGCAACGCTGCGAGCTTGTAGTATCGGTATGCTTCCTCGTAGCTGGCGTCATGGCGACCAATTTCAGGGTGCAGCACGGTTGCCATGTTGTGCTGCCCAAGCGCACAGCCCCGGTCCGCCGCCATCCGCCACAACTGTATCGCCATCTCCTGGTCTCGATTGACGCCAACGATCCCACCCTCGTTGTACATCTTCCCAAGCTGAACCATCGCCTCCACGCTGCCAAGTGCGACCGCTCGCTTATAAAGCTCCGCGGCTTTCTTCTTCGATTGTACCAGGCCATAAGACCGACCAACCCCAGTCACATGGGGGACCCCAGCGTATGCATCGGCCAGAAACACCATCGCCTCCGGTAGGTCGTTCTCAACGTGACGGCGAACTTTGGCAAGAAAGTCCGCATCGTCTTCCGCGATAGGCGCCCGACAGAGAAGGCACGGCTTGTTTCTATTTCTGAAACTGCACGACTCGCAAATCGTGCGGGCGCAACAGGGAATAAAGACACCTGGAACGTTCACGTCCCAGTCGTCGTAGCAGACCGGGCACCGAGAGCCGTACCGCGCGTTCAGTGGCTCCGGCTCCGGGTTCGCCTCGCGCCGCAGGCGAGCGGCCTCGTGTTCAGCCGCAATGCGCGCGCGCACCTCGTCCGCGTGCGACCGCGGCGCGGGGCCGTAGAAGACGGGCTTCGGGGGCGACGGCGGCGCCTCCGCGCGCGCCGCCTCCGCCGCGCGCTCGGCTCGAATCTTCTTGCACGCCTTTCGGTGGCCGCGGTCGCGCCAGTCGATGCGTTGGCATGCCACCGAACAGTACTGAGTTGTGCCACAGGGGCAGTTGAGCAAGGTCTTCGGCTTCACTCCACAGATCGTGCAGGTCAGTCGCAGCGCCAGCGCCTTGGCCCGAGCCTTCCTTGCTTCGTATTCTTTCTTCTTCTCGACATACTCAGCCTTCATGATTCTAACACGCGTTGAACGGTTGTCGGGGGGATGTCGCGGCGCCGCGCTTGGGCCCCGGCGCAGCAGTTGGCCGATTTGTTTGACCGCTCTCACAGTCTCGCTCGCCGAACAGACGGCCACTACTCCTACCTAAGCGCCGGATCCGTCATCGCGGACCTCGCCGCGAAGACGGCGCGCGCGGCGGCGGTCTCGTAACGGTCGCCGTCGACGACGTCGGCGACGCAGCACGCGGCCACGCCCCAGTGGCCGCGGCCGATCTCGCCGAGAAGCTGCGCGCGGCTCCAGCGCGAGTCGCCCCAGTACACGTCGACGCGACCGGAGAACGGCCCTTCCTCCCGGGGCTCGACGTGCTCCGGCCGCGCGGCCTTGAGCGACCCGTCGCGGAAGCGGACGCGCCAGCGGCCGTCGGCGAAGCCGCAGGCCACGCCGACCTCGCCCTCGTAGTCGCGAAGCCCGACGACGCGCACGGCCTGGCCCCTAGTCACGCCGCCGTGGACCGTCGTCGCCCGCCGCGCCGCGAGGTCGACGGCGCGCGCCTCCGCCTCCGCCTCCCGTCGCGCGGCCTCCGCGAGCGCCGCCGCCGACGTCGCGACCCGCTCCGACGCGTCCTCGGGGGAGCCGGCCGGCGCGACGCCGCGGTCCGCGCGGCGCCGCTGCACGTCCGCCGCGACGGCGGGACCGAGCGCCGTCGATCCGTCCAAAAATTACGCGAATCCGTCGCGATCGGGCCGAGCGGCCGAGCGCGCCGGTCCCGCGGGTTCGCGAGCACCACGACGCGACGTTCCCGCGCCTCCCGCGCCGCCGCGATCACCGGTGGGTTCGGCCCGAAG
>NW_008705969.1:5665-6861 GCF_000186865.1 Aureococcus anophagefferens
CCGTTCATAGGTCCGCCGTCCAGGAGCGCGTCGCGGAGTACGGCGAGAAGCAGGTCGTGCGCCTCGCCAAGGAGGCCGCGAACGCCGCGGCCGAGGCCGAGGCCGAGAACGACGACGACGTCCCGGCCGCGGCCGCGGACGTGCCGGAGCACGACCTGCTCGCGGCGCCGTCGCCGCCGCGCGCCTCGTCGCCCCCGGCACCGCCGGCGGCGCCGTCGCCGTCGGCGCTCGCGGACGCGTCGTCGTCGCCGCCGCGCGAGGCGGCCGCCGCGCCGACGTCGCCCGAGGCCGCGGAGCCCCTCGAGGCCGCGCCGCCGGCGCCGGCGCCGCGCCGCCGCGCCGCCGCGTCCAAGAAGCGCGTCGTCGACGACGCCGACGCGGACGACGAGGACGAGGCCTGGGAGCCGGGCCGGCCGTCGATGATGGACCTCGACGACGACGAGCAGGAGCAGGCCGCGAAGGCCAAGCGCAAGCTCAAGCGGCGGTCCAAGAAGAAGTCGGCCAAGGCCAAGAACGCCGCCGGCGCCGCGCCCCACGCGCCGGTCTCCGCGCCGCCCGCGGCCGCGGCCGCCGCGCCGCCCGAGCCCTCGACGACGATCGCGCCCGCGGCGACGCAGCCGGTCCCGGCCCCGGCCGCGGCGGCCGCGCCGCCCCCGCGCCCGCTGCCCAAGATCCGCGTCTTCCCGCAGCTCTCCGAGGTCCAGAAGGCGCGCCTCCGCATGAAGGACCAGGAGCACATCCGGCGCGCGGCGCGGCTCCACGAGGCCGTCACGCAGGAGCAGGAGCGCAACGCGTTCCTGGAGCGCATCCAGGCCGAGGAGGTCCGCCGCGAGCAGGCCCGCATCGCGGCCGCGCGGCCCGTGCCGCCGCCGCCGAACCGCGCGACCGGCGCGGACGACGACAGCGACGGGGGCTTTGAGGAGAGCGACAACGACGATCCCGTCGAGGACCTCATCCACCGCGAGCGCATCCGCGAGCGCGACCTGCTGCGGACGCCCGGCTGCCTCGCCCTCGGCCGCGAGGCCTTCCGCGTCGAGGACATGCCGCGCGTCACGGAGCGCGACCGCGAGATCCTGCGGCGCCTGCTCTACATCCTCCGCGAGGCCGAGCGGTTTTGCGCCGGCGTCCGCAGCGCACGCGTCGCGCCGTCGACGGAAATGATTTGGGCCCCTCGACGCGCGCGTTGCGAGCTCGAC
>NW_008705970.1:0-1299 GCF_000186865.1 Aureococcus anophagefferens
ACGCTGCCCGCAGACGTCAAGGGCATCGCGAAGCTCTCGATGAAGGACGGGTCCGACTACGACTTCGTCGACACCGTCGGCGACGCGGACGAGCAGACCCACAGCCACGTGCCCCAGTGCTGCGTCGTCTGCGAGGGCAAGAAGCTCCACTCCGCCGAGCTCGTCGCGCGCCTCGCGGACGCGTGCAGCGCGCCGGACCACAAGGTCATCGTCTTCTTCACGACCGCGCGCCTCACGCAGCTCTACAGCGAGCTCCTCGTGGGCCTCCAGGGCGCCCAGGCCCGGGGCCAGGCGCCGGACCTCGCCTTCCTCGCGAAGACGCGCATCCTCGAGATCCACTCGCGCAAGTCGCAGTCCCACCGCACCAAGGTCGCGGACGCGTTCCGCGACGCCACCGGCGGCTGCTGCCTCTTCACGTCCGACGTGTCCGCGCGCGGCATGGACTACCCGGACGTGACGCGCGTCGTCCAGTTCGGCGCGCCGGCGGACGCCGCCCAGTACGTGCACCGCCTCGGCCGCACCGCGCGCGCGGGCAAGGAGGGATCGGGGTGCCTGTTGCTCTCGGACTTCGAGGCCTACTTCCTCGAGGACAAGGCCATCAAGGCGCTCCCCATCGCCATGCAGCGGCCCCTCGTCGCCGGCGACGCCACGGGCGCCGTGCTCGGCCGCGTCGACGCCGCGCTCATGGGCGCCGCGCGCGCGCTGCCGCCGGAGACGTGCGGCGCCGCCTACCAGGCGTGGCTGGGCTTCTACAACTCGTCGCTCCGCCGGCTCCGCTGGGACCTGTGCCGAAATCAAATCTTCAACCCGACTTCAATGTGCGCGTATGCGAATGTTTCGACGCGAGGCTTTCTGCCGTGCTTCGAGAACTCGCTGAGAGCAATCGATTCGTCCAAAAATCAGCCGAATCGACTTCGATTTGACCGAGCTAGAGATTTCTCAAGTTTGGCCCCGACGTCCCAGCTCACTGGTTGATTTCCACACAGGCTGGGACAAGGACGACCTCGTCGCCGAGGCCAACGACTGGGCCAAGGAGATCCTCGGCATGGCCGAGCCGCCCCAGCTCCAGGCGAAGACCGTGGGCAAGATGGGCCTCAAGGGCGTCCGCGGCCTCAACGTCGCCAAGGGGCCGAGCGGCGGCGGCGGCGGCGGCAAGGGCAAGGGCGGCGGCGGCCGCGGCGGCGGCCGCGGCCGCGGCGGCGGCGGCAAAGGCAGCCGCTGGTAGGCGCGCGCCGGCAGGGGCGGCCGCGGCTCGCGCGGGCCCTGCTCCCCCCCTCTCCCCTTTCGCGCTTTCTCGCT
>NW_008705970.1:5836-6853 GCF_000186865.1 Aureococcus anophagefferens
CGAGGAGGCGCTCAAATTCGCGCTAAGTGCCGGCCGGTTCTCCGTTATACACGACGACGCCTGGGAGGTCCGCGTCGCGACTGTGGTCCTGGACGTCGTCAAGGCATCCTACCGGGGCCTCGGCAACATGGAGGCGTACGCCAAGGCCACGATGGATCAGGCGCGGATGTGCGGGCGGCTCGGCCTCGACAACGAGTGCCGGGTGAAGATCCTGTGCGAGGCCGCGGCGGCGCAGATCGGCCTCGAGCACTGCGCAGACGCGATCGCGTCCGCGTCGGAGGCGCTCCGCATCGCTGAGACGCCCCAGGGGAATATGTACGCGCACTACCAGCTGGGGTTGAGTTTTGCGTGCAGCGACGCGGGCGTCGGGCTCCTCCACCTCGAGGAAGCGGAAAAGCTCGCGAAGGTCCATGAACGCGGCGACTTCTTCGATCCTGCGGAGTTTCTGGACTTCCGCCAGGCCGTTTTGACAAACCTGCGGCGCTGCCGCAAAATCGTCGCGCACCAGGACGAGGTCGCGGAGGACGCCTTCGACCTCGCGGCGATCGGCTGCGAGAGAGCGCCCCTACCCGTCCAACCTTAATTAACCCCCCCCGGAAGTTCGTCCGCCCTTAAAAATTACGACCCGCGCGCGCGGCGCGTCTTCTGCTCGAACCCCTCCGGGAGCCCGACCTGGCGCCGGATGGAGTCGATCCAGGACAGCGTCCGGAGCGACGCGCACCCCGCGGCCGTCGCGGCGATGGTCGGCCGGCGCGCGTCCGTCGTCACGGCCGAGTCCCAGCGCTGCGTCGCCGCGCCCGCCGCGTCGACCTTGCCCGCGCCCTTGCGGCTCAACGGCTTGGCGACGGCGACGAGCGCGCCGGTGAGCGCGCCGGGCTCGGCGCCCGCGGCCTCGAAGTTCTCCGCGCCGGACGCGTCGACGCGCGGCGCCGACAGCGCCACGTCCGCGGCGACCTGGGCAGGAAAAGGGTGCGAAATTCCCAACTTGGAGGCTCCTATCTCGGTCGTTTCCACTCG
>NW_008705971.1:0-855 GCF_000186865.1 Aureococcus anophagefferens
CGCCCGCGACGTTGGTGGAGTCGGGGGGGCTCGGCGGGGGGTACAAAAGGTCGGGGGGGAAGACGCGGGGCGCGACATGATGAAAGTCGAGTTGAATCGCGAATTTCCCTGCGCGAGTTCGCGCGGGCGTCGCGTACGGTGGGGGGATGGGAATGGGGTGGGTATTACAGGCGGGGGTTGGGGTAAAGATGGGAGACGCGCGACGCGTTCAAGCGCACGCGCACACATACTTGGGCAGATGTCCGCGGGTGCTCTGGCCGGGGGTAATCGGCGCCGGGGGTAAGCCGGCAGCCTTTTTGAGTGACACATGATGGCTTGTCTGAACTGAATTTAAAGGGCGAGGCGGGTTCGGGTTCGATTCCGGACGGCGCGCGCTCGCCCTCTGGTGAATGATGGGACAATCGAAGCTGATGGAAGGGTTCGGGGCTGCCCTGGGCGAGGACGCCGCGGCGTTGCTTCGGCGCTGGGGCTTGCGCGCCGCGCAGCGCCGGTTCGTGGCCTCCCTCGCGCTCCATGCGTTCAAAAAGGGGGGGGCGCCGCGCGCGCTGCGCGCGGGGATGAAGAGGAAGCTGCTGAAGAAGCGCCGAAAACTCAAGGGCGACAAGAAGGGCGACAAGGACGAGGACAAGGGCGACGGCGAGGACAAGGACGAGGACAAGAACGCCTAGTCTCTCCTCCTCCTCGCGGCGCGCCGCCCTCGCCGCGCGCCGCCCTCGCCGCGCGCCGCCCTCGCCGCGCGCCGCCAGAGCCGCGCGCCGCCAGAGCCGCGCGCCGCGCGCCGCCAGAGCCGCGCGCCGCCAGAGCCGCGCGCCCCGCCGCGCGCCCCGCGGGAACCCTAAAAGCCTTTAAACCCTG
>NW_008705971.1:5203-6848 GCF_000186865.1 Aureococcus anophagefferens
CGCCGTCGGCGGGCGACTTCAACGTCATCACGGCCGTGCTCGAGGCCGTCGCCGCGTTCGGCGCGGGCGCCGCGGGCGCGTCCGTGCTCGCGCCGGGCAGGAAAAGAGTGATTCAAGTTCGCTTCAACATGAATGTTCCGCGCGTGCGCGTTCCGGGAAAAGCATCCACGCGTCGAGGGCGCTCCGAGAGATGATCGCTCGTCCAAAAATTAGCCGAAACGAGTGGAAAACGACCGAGATATGAGCCTCCAAAGTTGGAAATTTCGCACCCTTTTCCTGCCCAGGTGCTCGCGCTCGGCGCGCTCGAGCACCGCCTCGTCGACGAGCGCTTCGACGCCGACGACACGGCGGACTGGGCCGCGGGGCGCGTCGAGGCGCTGGAGCGCGCCGTCGCGCCTCCGGACGGCGTGGCCCTGGGGTGCCGCGCGCTCGCGGACGCGCCGCACCTGCTCGTCGCGGTCGCTCTCGCGGTCGCGAGCCTCGCGACGGCGGACCGGGGCCTCGTCGTCGTCGCGCTCGCGCTCGCGCCCCTCGTCTTCGTCGACCTCGGGCGCCTCGCGGCGCTGCGCGCCGTCGTCGACGGCAAGGCCGCGGCGTTCGACGCGGCGTTCATGGACGCGCGCGCCGCGGACCTCGCCGCGCGCCGCAGCCCCGACTCGGCGGCGCTCGCGGCCGCCGCCGACGACCTGCGCTGCGCCGCGCTCCTGGCGCGCGACGGCGGCGGCGGCGGCCTCGAGCTCCTGGCCGCGCGCCACCTCCGGGGCGGCGACGCCGCGGGGCTCCTCGCCGCGTTCGGCCACCTGCGGCGCATCCGCGTCGCCCTCGGCAGCCGCCGCTGCCGCGTGTCGCTGCGCACGCTGCAGACGTCGGCGCGCGTGAAGACGCTCGCCGTGGGCGTCGGGCGGCTCGCGTCCGCAGGCGCGGCGGCGTACGCGGCGGGCGGCGACGGCGGCACGGCGTCGGCCGTGTCGCTGTCGCTCGCGCTGGTCAACGAGGCGCGGCTCCTCCTGAGCGACCGCCACTCGGCGACGCGCCAGGTCGCGCGCGACGCGGCCGTCGTCGCGGAGAACGCCGCGCGGCTCTGGCGCGAGTCCGGCGCGGCGGAATACGTCGACGACGCGCTCTTCGCGCCGGAGAACCGGTCGTTCTGGCAGTGGACGGCGGCCTACTCCGGCGGCGCGACGGCGGGCGCCGTCGTCGGCGGGCTCCTCGCGGGGCCGCTGGGCGCCGCGGCGGGCGCGGCGCTCGCCGGCGGGGGCGTCGGCGCCGCGCAGGCGGGCCTGCTCGAGGAGGCGCCGGAGGAGGCGGCGCTCCCGGCGCTGCCGGCGCCGCCGCCGCCGGAGGAGACGGACCGCTGGTCCGACGTCGACTCCGACGACGACCCCGTCGACGAGGCCGCGAGCCTCGCGGAGGTCGCCAGGGCCAAGGCCGCCAGGGCCGAGGTCCTACGCGCGCGAGCCGCGCGGCTCGCGGCGGAGGCGGAAGCGGCCGAGGCGCAGGCGGAGGCCGAAGCGGCGGCGGCGGCGGCCTCGGAGGAGGCGGCCTCGGAGGAGGCCGCGGTGTCGCCGGCGGACGCGGACGCGAGTACGGCGCCTGCTCCGGCCGCGGCACCGGAAGTACCTCCCGAACCACAGCTGCCCGCGGA
>NW_008705972.1:0-2192 GCF_000186865.1 Aureococcus anophagefferens
CGCTCCTCGCGCTCGGGCTCGTGCTCCGGGCGGCTGGCTCCTCGGCGCGGCCGCGGCGGCGGTCCAGGCGCGGCGGCCCGCGTACCTCGCGCGAGGGGGGGAGGAAGACCGGGCGGACGGCGTCGACGCGGACTCGCCCCTCGTCTAAGGGGACTGAGCCTATCGGGCGGAGGGAGTCGACGCGGACTCGCCCCTAGGCCTCGTCTAACGGGACGACTCGGACGCGCGCGCGGACGGCGCCGACGCGGACTCGCCCCTCGTCTAAGGGGACGACGCGACGGGGGCGACGCCGACGCGCCCCTCGTTCTCGCTTCCTAGGCTTAGTCCCAGAGGCGGCCGACGGGCGCGTCTTCGGCCTCGGCCGCGGCGGCGAGGACGACGGCCTCGACGTCCGCGCGGACCTCGTCCACGGTGCGCGCGGCGTCGAGGACGCGCCAGGACGGCCCGCGGAGGTCGACGAAGTGCTGCGCGACGCGCTTCTGCATGGCGCTCTCCTCGTAGCGCTCGTCGCCGAAGCCGCCGCGCGCCTCGGCCTTGGCCGCGGGGATCTCGAGGAAGACGACGACGTCCGGCTTCGGCAGGCCCGCGTCGGGCGCCTTGCACCAGTCGAGGTCGTCGATGTTCGGCTTCGCCGCGGAGAAGGCGACGCCGGAGAAGGCGTAGCGGTCGCAGACGACGTCGACGCCCGACGCGAGCGCGCGCTCGATCTTCGCGGCCTCGTCCCACCGGTTCGCGGAGAAGAGGAGGTGCACGGCGCGGTCGTCGAGCTCGAGCTCGCGCTTCAGGTACTTGTCGATGAGCTGGCCGATGCCCGTCGACCGCTCGGGGAAGCGCCGCAGCTCCGCGCTGCGGCCCTTGGCCCGCAGGCCCTCGACGAGGAGTTTACATTGCGTCGACTTGCCGCTGCGGTCCACGCCCTCGAAGACGACGAAGACGCCGCGCTTCGTCGTGGCGAGGACGGCCATGGCGCTGCACAGGAGTGAGAGGAGGAGGCGGTGGAGCGTCGTCGTCGTGCTCTCTCTAGCAGGCCATGCTCTGTTTGAAAAAAAACTCCACAAAACCAACCTCCCAGGCCGCCACAAGCCTCGTCGCACGCCACCGCCCACGACGCCCGCACGCCCTCCGTCGACGCCCGTGCGACCCGACAAACGCCTAGAACGACACCCGCGCGAC
The DNA here is from genome assembly GCF_000186865.1 of Aureococcus anophagefferens. NCBI lineage: Eukaryota > Pelagophyceae > Pelagomonadales > Pelagomonadaceae > Aureococcus > Aureococcus anophagefferens. Next base: position 1,174 of record NW_008705972.1, read on the forward strand.
CGCCCGCACCCATGGCCCGCTCGAGCAAGATCCAGCGGCTTTTGGGCCCCGACTGGTCCATCAAGTTCATGAAGGCCGACGGCGACTGCTACTACGCGGCCATCTCGGCAGCCCTCGAGAACGACTTCACGGTCCAGGCCCTGCGCGACGTCGTCGCGGACGCGTGCACCGAGGAGACGCTGACGATGATGCGTCTCGCGCAGCGGACGGGCTGCGGGTCCTACGACCATTTGCGCAAGATCGACGACGTCGAGGAGCTGAAGCGCCGCATCCGCGTCACGGGCGGCAACACGTCCGCGGGCCAGTGCGTCTGGGCCTGCGACTTCTCCATCCAGACCGTCGCGGAGCACCTCGGCCTCGCGGTGCTCATCCTCGACGAGGCCGCGCCCTGGGGGAGCCAGTACGTGTCGATCCTCCCGGACGCGCCGCCGGACCGCGTCGTCTGCCTCCAGCGCACGCGGCGCCAGCACTACAACCTGCTGGTCCGCGGCGAGACGACGTTCTTCGACGCGGCGGACGAGGACCTCGGCGCGCGCTGGCCCGCCTTCGGCCGGCGCTACGGGAGCGGCGGCGGCGGCGACGCGCCCGCGGCGGCGGAGGACGCGCCCGCGGCGAAGCGCCGGCGACGGTAGGCGCGGCGTAAGTGTAGCCAGGCAGTGCCACAGGCTCGCGTATCACTATAAAAAACTTTATAGACAGTTTTTGGAGGTGTTCTGGGATCACTGCTCACTCCGCCTTGATGTCGCGCCACTCGATGTAGTGCGCGTGGCCCGCCTCGTCGCGAAGCGCCTCGATCGACTGGAGACCGAGCTGGAGTTCGGAGACGTGCGCTTCGAGGCCGTGGCTGAACGTGAAGGCGTCGACGACGATGACCGACAGATTGATGTTCCTGTAGCCCGCGGATTCCTTGGAATCGAACGCCGTCGTCAACGAATTTTTGCTGCCGACGACGACGAGCGGCGAGTCACGGAGAGACTCGACGAAGGAGATCATGTCGTCCAGCGTGTCGAATTGCAGAT
>NW_008705972.1:5742-6846 GCF_000186865.1 Aureococcus anophagefferens
TGCGGGTCGATCGAGGCCGGAGAGCGCTCAACATCTAAGCTAAAGTTAACCGGTTCAAAGAGCAGCGAAGCCGTGCAGTTTTGACGTCACGGCTTTGCCTCGCTCCGGGCTCGGACGCGCGATGCAGCGGTTCCAGGACTTGGCGCGGCGCTCGGTCTGTGGACCATGTCGCGCCTTTGGCCCGGCTGCGAGTCGCTCGGGAAAGACCATCGGTCGAAGGCGAGCAACTTAGTTCGCGTCGGGGCAGCCCGTGGATAACCGAGAACGGCCGTTAACGGTGGGGGGCGACCGACGAGGGGCCCAACTTAGTTCCAGGGGGCGTTTGGTGCGAACAACTTCGAAGAAACACCCCCTGGAATGTCGCTCCCGAGGGGGCTGTCCGGGTTTGTTCGCACATACGGCCTCATGCATTGCGCGGTGAGCACCGTGTCGCCCACGGCGCCGCGCGCCTCCCGGAGCCGGTGAGGTGATCTCGATCAAATCCACTCGAGCCGAAGAGCTGCCGCGAGGGCATCTGGTCGCCCCCATGACGAACGATTCCCGACGCTCTGTGACTCGAAGGGGACCGAAAATCGGGTCGGGGGAAGCTGCCGCGCCTCATTCCACCCCCTGGGGCTGCCCGTTTGCGTCGCCTCGCAATCGTCCGGATGTCGCGTCTTTTCATGTGCCTCACCCACATGTTTGCGGACCTCAAAGCCACTGGGATCGTTGCACGTCGCTGCATATTCGAGGAGCGCGGGGCCCTCTAAGGTGGAGATTCCACCATCGGCCGCTGAAATGCTCGCACGAGAGACCGTCTCTTAGCTACGGATTACTGCATCATTGCTTCATAGATGTGCTTGTTCAACGACGGCTCATTCGCAGCCGTAGCCGGTGGTGAATTGCCGCAGCACTTCACTCACACTTCATGAAGTCTTCGACAAAGAGGAGGCCAGCTCTTATTACACGGCGAAGCTGCCGCCCGCGTCCCCGACGTTGCGGCTCTTGAAGATGCGGACGAGGGCGTTGGTCACCGTCGACGGGACGACGTCCTTCTTGCGGCACGCGGCGCCGCACGTCGGGCACTCGTGGGACCGCTCGAAGGCCGCGTCGACGCAGCCCAGG
>NW_008705973.1:0-1164 GCF_000186865.1 Aureococcus anophagefferens
ACCGATCGACTCCGCCCGGGTCCCTTACTCCGTCGGCGTCGCCGTCGGGACGAACTTGCGCAGGACGACGGACTCGCTGTCCGTCGCGAGCTCCGCGGGCACCTCGGAGAAGCCGAGCTTCTCGTAGAGCCGGCGGCTCGGCTCGTGGCTCTTGACCGCCGTGATGACGAACTCCGAGAGGTTGCAGCCCCGCGCGACGTCCTCGGCGGCCAACAGCAGGCGGCTCGCGACGCCCCGGCGGCGGGCCGACGTGTCGACCATCATGTTTTTGCCGAACGCGCGGTCCCTGTCGTCCTCGCCGATGAGCCGCGCGTAGTGGCGCCCGCCGTGGCTCCGCACGGCGCCGGCGTCGTCGCTCGCGCGGGCAAAGAAGAGCTCGAACCAGCCGATCTCCCCCTTGCCGTCGCGCGCGACGAGCTCCACGTCCGCGACGGGGTCGCCGTTGACCGCGGGCGCCGCGGGCTCGCGCGCGAGGACGTCGAAGTGCCACTTCGCGTTGGGCACGCCCCGCGTCATGCGCGCGTTCGGCGGCTTGAGCGCGCCGACGGTCGCCGCGGCGGCGACGACGAGCAGCCGCAACATCTCAATCGTTCTTCTTGGCGACGAGCTTCCGCTTCGCGGTCTGCGCCGTGTCGACGAGCTGGAAGATGAAGACCGCGACGATGAGGCCGACGAACGTGTACGCCACCAGGTCGCCGAGGCCCATGAACGAGCTCTGGCCGGTCTGCGTGCGACGCAGGGCAGGAGCAGGTCGGAGCTCGGCGCAGCTGCAACAGCGTCAATCTCGACCGCAACACCGCCCGCGCCGCCGCCGACGTTAACGCCGACGCGTCTGGTCGTCCGTCGGATGCGCTGGCCACGCACACTCGGAGGTGCAAGAGGCGCACGCGAAAGGAAGACCCCTACGCCCCCGCGCGCGCCCTCGCGCGCTTCGCCGGCGGCCGGTCTCGCCTGCCGCGCGGCGCGCGCGCGCCGTCGCCGCGCCGCGGCCGGTAGAGGCCCGCCTCCGGCGCCTGGGCGTCCGTGAGGAAGCCGACGAGGCGCTTGCGGCTCGGGAGGTAGCCGCGCGCCGCCATGTGGGCCGCGGACGCCGCGCAGTACGTGCCGTTGAGGTCCCCGTCCGCGACGGACAGCGACCGCAGGACCCGCGACCGGCGGCCGTAG
>NW_008705973.1:5465-6832 GCF_000186865.1 Aureococcus anophagefferens
TCTTCCGCCGCTTCCGCGTCGGCAACAGCGCCCACGTCGACGGCGCCGCCTTCCGCGAGGCCCTCGTCAACTCCATCGTCCGCGGCCACGACGGCGCGACGGAGCGCTTCCAGCTCTCGCGCGGCTGGTTCCTCGTGCGCCGCGACGACGGCCTCATGTTCGAGCGTCCGCCGACGGTCGAGTACGGCCCCGCGGCCTCGACGGACAACCCGCCCGAGGACCTCATCAACGCCGTGTCGGCGGCCAAGTTCCGCGAGCTCATCATCGAGGCGCGGCACATCTACCAGGAGCAGGAGTACGCGAAGCTCTCGACCTCCGAAAAGTTCGACCGCCTCGTCCTCCGCTACAAGCTCGCCCACGCCGACCTGCCACCGGACCTCCAGCCCGGGTGGTATAGGCGCGAGGAGCTCGACGCGATGGACGAGGAGACGCTCAACGCCGGCATCGATGTCGCCGTTGGCAACGCCAAGCGGCGCCGCGCGGAATTCGAGGCGGAGCAGGCGCCGAAGCGCCAGAAGCAAGCCGGGCCGTCGCAGCAGGGCAAGTTCGTGGGCCAGAGCGTCGGCGAGGGCACGAGCGCTCAGACCCATGCCTCGAACCTGAGCTATTCCGCGTGGCGGAAGATGCTGCCCGACCGGGAAATCTGGTTCGGCTTCATCAGCGTCCCCGGCTTCGACGACTGCCCCGGCGTCTCCCGCGGCGCGAACCAGCCGCGGCTGCCGCCGTTCAAGCACGCCTACAAAGGCATCGGCAAGGCCATGGCCGAACACTGGGAGCAGTGCCCCACCTGCCTCGCCAACGCGTGGAAGATCTACACGCGCGAGGCCAAGCTGCCGAAGCTCGAGTTCGGCAACGCGGAGGGCCGGTACTACCCCACGGACAACAGCGTCGTCAAGTGGCTCCACTTCTGCGACGTCGGCAAGGAATACGCCGCCGGCCGGCCGCAGCCCTACACGCTCACGCCGAAAACGCTCACGCACTTCAAGCAGGGCGTCGAAATCCGCCCGGACATCGTCGACTCGGAGGAGACCGCCGCTGCCGCGGAGGCCGCCGCGGAGGCCGCCGCGGAGGCCGCCGCCGAGGCCGTCGCCGCCGCCGCCGCCGCCGCGAGCGACGCGGAGCTCGCGGCCGATGCCGACGCGTGGGACTAGGCACCGGACGAGGCGGCCGTCGAGACGGCGGGCGGCGTGCCGGCCCCGTTGGCGGCCTGGACGGCGACGACGACTTCGACTTCAGAGGCGACTTCTTCAGGACCGCCCGGCTTTAGGCCCCTCGCGCGCGCGCTCGGCGCTCGTGCTCCAACTCGTAACTTAACCCCGCGCGCGTAGGGTATGGATCGGTCGGCCGGGCCTGGACGCGTGGCGCAA
>NW_008705974.1:0-1327 GCF_000186865.1 Aureococcus anophagefferens
CTCGCGGCAGCTCTTCGACTCGAGCCGATTTGATCGAGATCACCTCACCGGCTCCGAGAGGCGCGCGGCGCCGCGGGCGACACGGTGCTCACCGCGCAATGCACGAGGCCGTATGTGCGACCAAGCCCGGACAGCCCCCTCGGGAGGGACATTCCAGGGGGTGTTTCTTCGAAGTTGGTCGCACATACGGGACCTCAGCACTAATGCGAGCCCCTCGTCGGTCGCCCCCCACCGATAACCGCCGTTCTCGTCGTCCACGGGCTGCCCCGACGCGAACTAAGTTGCTCCCCATCGACCGATGGTCTTTCCCGAGCGACTCGCAGCCGGGCCCAAGGCGCGACATGGTCCACAGACCGAGCGCCGCGCCAAGTCCTGGAACCGCTGCATCGCGTGCCCAACCTGGGCGAGGCAGCTCGGAGTCAACCAAGTGATGTCACGCCGAGCGTCAACATGGCAGAGTATCGACTGCAACTCGCAACCAGTGTGTGGCAAATCGGCTATGGCTTGCGAGGACGACGTCCGCCTCGACGTCGGCAGCGCTGGCGCGGCGGCTAGCACCACCACCACCACCACCACCGCCACCGCCACCCACGTCATCATCATCAACCTCGCGTCCCGCCGCGACCGCCGCGCGTTCATGGAGGCGTCCTGCGCCGCGCCGCTGCGCGACCGCGGCGTCGCCGTCGAGTTCCTCGACGCCGTCACCGCGGCGGCCTGCGGCGCCCGCGCCTGCGCCGCCTACGCCGTCCACGAGGGCTTCGCGCTCGGCGACGACGCGCTCGACGCCCTGGTCGACGCGTGGCACGCCGGCGGCAACGCGGCCGTCGCGCGGTCCGCGCTGGAGCGCTACTACGGCCGCGGCGTGCTGCCGGCGGAGGTCGCCTGCGCGCGGTCGCACGTCGCCGCCTGGCGCCGCGCGGCGGCGCGCTTCGCCGACGACGCGGCGCTCGAGAAGGTGCTCGTGCTGGAAGACGACGCGGTGCCGTGCCTCGGCCCGGTCCGCGCGGCCGATTGGGCCGGCGTCTACGGCGCCGCGTGGGCGGCCCTCGTGGCGCGCCTGGCCAAAACAACACTCCCAAGCGACGTCGACCTCCTCTACGTCGGCCGCCACCGCCTCGGCCCCGACGGCGGGCCGGCCGGCGCGGTCTGCTACCCGGCGGGCTTCTCGTCGTGCCTCCACGCCTACGCGCTGACGCGGCGCGGCGCCGCGCGCCTCGACGCGATCAGCGGAAACTTCCTCCGGCGCGTCGTCCCCGCCGACGACTTCGTGCCCGCGCTCTGCGGCGTCCACCCGCGGCGCGACCTCGTGGATGACGGTCTACACTTC
>NW_008705974.1:5916-6831 GCF_000186865.1 Aureococcus anophagefferens
GCAGCGGTGTATCCGGCTCGGGCGGCCCGACGACGCGGCGACGTCGCTGCCCCTCATCGCGGCGGCCCCGCACGCGGCCGGCGACGCCCTCGAGGACGGCGAGGACGTCGAGCTGTCCAAGTCGCGGCCCGGGAGCCGGCGGCGGCGGCGGCCGCGGTCGCGGGCCGCCGCGAAGCCGTCGGAGGAGGGCGCGCTCGCCGCCCGGGGGCCCGAGGCCAAGGTCTCGGCGACGCTCGCGGCGGCGCGGACCGACGCGGGCCGCGTGGCCCTCATCGAGCGCCTCGAGGAGTACGAGCGGAAATTCCAGGCCATCCCGCGGGAGTTAAGGGCGACGAACTACGTGCGGCTGAACGAGCGCGTCGAGTACCCGCGCGAGGTCAGCGAGAAGAAGCGCGCGTCGCAGGAGGCGCGGCTCGCGCGGCGCTGCCGGGCCATCGCCGCGCGCAACGTGCTCGAGGAGCGCGCCGTGACGCGGCTCCACATGGAGACGCGGGAGCTGCGGGACGTGCGCCGGCTTCGGGCCGAGGAGCTCGCGCGGACGGTGAGCCGCATGGCGCGCTACGAGGGCGCGAACCGGTCGAAGAACTTCCTCCGGGCCGTCAAGGCCGCGGCCTGGACGGAAAAAATGCACCGGATTTTAGAGCGGAAGCGGCGCACGCGCGACAACCTGCGGGTCATGCGCGCGACGCTGCTCATGGTCCGCTTCATCCGAAAGACGAACAAACGCCACGGCCTCGACCGCGCGGTCGACTGCGTGCTCTACGTCGCGACGCTCCTCAAGGCGCAGAACGGCTTCCGCATGGCCTGCAAGAAGTTGTGCTATTGCGTGACCTTCACGCAGCGCCACTGGCGGAAGCGCGCGAAGTCGTGCGACGCGCACGTGAATTTGTGCGCGACGCAGTGAAGACGGCGGGC
>NW_008705975.1:0-5683 GCF_000186865.1 Aureococcus anophagefferens
CAGTTCGAAGAATTCGATAAGACTAATGTGCCTTCAGTATGCGCATATGATGATGCCAAAAAAAAAGCATTGCTTACCACTGAGGGATATAACGCTTATGTTTCTGATGGTATGGGCGCGCCTTGTGCTAGTGCATCCCCGGGCTCCGTACGCTTCTTCCACAAGTTCGACCCTATCCCGTCCATCGGCATGTGGGAGGGCAAGTATGCACACTCCGTCGAGCACGCCGTCATGGTGTACGATGAGGTGTCGAAGGACTGCTCAGTTTCTGAGTCCGAGTGCCGCATCCAGGTGGATACGTCTAACGTTTTCGGCACGGTTGACCCCGAGGGTATCGTGAACTACCTCTGCACCAAGCACGGAGTCGATCCCAAGTCTATAGCAACTGGCTGCGTTGATGCCATGACGAGCTACTACACGATGCTCAACCCGTGGCCTTGTGCGCAGCTGCTCGCGAAGGGACTCATGAGCGAAATTCCCATTCCAGGGGCCCATGAGGCCACTGATGCCGTTTATAACTTGGACCACGTCGAGTTTCAAGTCGGATTCTATCACGTGGACGGCGACTCTTTCCGTAAGTGGTTCGGGTACTGGTTTGTCGAATTCGACAGGTATGAAGAGTGTGTCCTCGACTGGTTCGCGTCCATTGACACGGGTTACATGAAGGCCGTGGTTGATATGCCCGCGACGTACGGGCTCGCCTTCACGTTCTCTTGGACCCACAGCACGTACGGATTCTACCCGTTGTGTATTTCTGTATCCAGCTCGGGGGATGTTTCTGCTGCGGACTCGGCCGCCTCGGAAGGATTCGAGCTTCTCTCTGATTGCACGTCCTCTAGTGCGGAGGCAGCTTGCGAAGATCCCAGCGTGTCTGGATGCGCAGCGTGGGACATGGAGTGCACCCAGCTGTGTATCTGCGAAAGCGGCGCGAGCGGCTCTGCGTCTCACTGCAGCAAATTCAGCGAAGACGGCTGTGAGAGCACCTACAAGGGGGGCGAGGAATCGTCGGCCAAGGACGAGTGGGACGCGGCGAAGGGCGGCGAGGGCGGTGAGGGCGGTGAGGGCGGTGAGGGCGGCGAGTAGCTCTCTCTCGCATTGGAAGCGACGAGCCGTGAGCGCGACTCCGGCTATCTTCCGCAGTGTATTACGCCGCGATGTTTGATTCCATACGGGTTCCGGGTTTTGAGTGTAGGCCGCCCAACTCACTGCCCCGCTCCCCTGTAAGTCAATACGACTATGCTAAGCCGGTGCAATCGCCCCATATCCCCCGCCTGAACGATAGTATCACTATTACTAAGTGACACTATTTATATTGTCCTGGAACCAATACCCGCGGATATGCATGATGGAAACATTGTTTCCACACGCCTGCTGGAACCAATATGCCTATAAGCAAGATGGAACCAATACCTAATATATATTATCCGGAATGGCATGCTGGAACCAATACCCGCGGATATGCATGATGGAACCAATACATTTATGGAAACAACAATACTTAATATTGCATAAAGCGAGATGGAACCAATACGCTCGAATATGCATGATGGAATCAATATCCTCATATGCATGATGGAAACAATATGAGTTAATATGTATGATGGAACCAATATCGAGAGAACGATGGAACCGTACCATGTCATGAACTTAGACTTCATGCATATTCATGATTAACGATTGGTTCCATCATACCATTTCATACCATACTTGTTTCCATCATAGTATATATACACCCTTATTGGTTCCAACATAGTAATTTCCTTTTGAATTTTGCAAAGATGCTTTAGAGCGATAACGGAATTATCGTATGTTGATTTTGTATGTAATTCATAATAGCTTGGTTGGATTTGGTGAAATGTAGCTGTATGCGTAAAATTTCGTAGTTTTACAAGAATATAATGTGTTCTTTTCCCTTGACATCCAAGTTCGTAGAATCTTTGGAAGATGGATCCATAGTTCCAGGCGACCGGTACTCATTGTTCTAGCATCTCCAATTCGCCAAGTGCCTGGGCGTGCGGCTGGGGAAAGGGGCCACGCATTCAAGCGACCGCACATGCGGACGCAGGTCTACAAATCAACGTTCAATACGACAGAGCGTCGCATGTCTTTGTCGTCGTGGTGTCTCGGCTGCTTTTTCTTTGCACGATTTTGATTATGCTTCTCGACCTGCTCAAGAAATGCTCTATCGCGGTGCTCTCCTTGAACAAAGGTTAAGTTTAAAGGTCTTGTTGTTGCTGCAGATATATAAGCATCCAGTTGGTTGAAGAAACTCGCTGAGGGATCATCCGGAAACGCCCTTCCGTTAATCGCAATCAATTCGTCTGTGGGTTTTGGTTCTGGGAAAGTCTCGCAGAACTCAGGATACGTCTCTTTGACTCCTGCAAATAGTCGTCCGTCAGAACCATAACGACTTACAAATAGTTCGATTCCAATATTGTTTCTGTAAAAGCGTTTGTTATAAACCGCGCCTAACTGGTGCAGTGTCGAAAGCTGACCTTTGATGATCTTTATTGTCTTCCGGTACTCTTTTACGGGGTCTTTCGTTGTCTTCATCATTTTAGGGGTCAGTCTAGAACGTAGTGATCGGGCCATTTTGAATTCAGTTTTGGACTCTCGGAATAATCGGTACAATGGATCCTCGCCAAAATACTCGTGTTCCAGGTTTAGATCGCTCTTGACATAAATCATTACGATCTCGCCCTTGTCATAATACAATGTGGTTCATGGATCCATTGTGGTTCATAATAAAAGTAGCTTTCTAGTCGAGTAACTGCTCCTCCTGCTCTTCCTCCTCAAGACGAAGGAGCACCTCTTTGACGATCATCTTCGCCTTCCTCTTATTTGTTCGGGTCAGCGCCGAGTTGATGCCGAAGTGGTCTGCGATGGCCGCATAGACCTCCTTGATGTTGCGAAACAAACTACCTAAACGAGTTGTCCCACGGCCGTTGGTCGAGTAATCAAATTATTGATGCTGTGTTGAGTGCTGATTAGCTAACGAGATAGTAAACTCCGACACGGGGAGGCAGCCTAGTGGGGCTGCCCTGCCGTGTGAGGGTGAACTACCGAGGTTACGCAGTGGCGGTACACCGGCGTCTCTGTTATCCTCACGTCACCTCAGCTGCCGTAGTGTACGGGGGCTGGGGCTACTGGACGAACGGGCAGAGGATCTGCCTCACTAGGTCCAGGAAGACTCTCCGTCTATTACAGTGCGGGAAGCAGCTATAACAGGGTTAGAAAGTATTAAGGAGGGGAAGGAAATTGGGTGGCTCTGTACCAGCGAGCCACTAGGGAGATACAAAACTCTCTATCTCTCTACTCCCCCTGGATCGTAAGCCAATAATGAAGATCCATGTAGAGCATTTTTGTTCCAGAGCCTTCAAGCATATAGGACATGATATAAGATTGCACCCCAAGCTAACAATTCTACCACACGAGACAGGCGCGACCAGTCTGCAGATGGGGCGTTAGGTGTTGCAAACGAGGGGTCTACATCAACCATAGTCTGACAGGAAGGAACAGGTGGTGACAATCCACGGCGGTGGTGATCCTGCACCAGCCTGGTAGCTCTTTTTGCCATTCCCTGCTTGTAAAGCAATTTAGCAACATTCAACTTAGCACGAGAGGACGGGGAAGAGTTGTCAGAGCCATGGTGTTTGAGGACGTCTGTGTTTACAGGACCATCGCCACAGAGATTGTACTCCTGCGGATTCAAAAATGAAGTGGAATGTAATGATACAAAACTTTTACAATAATTGTCAGGCAATTGACCGCTTGAGGCATTCCAGTAGTCCCAGGTGTACACAGCCTGAGAGGACTCGAAGTCTAGTGACTTCCGCAACTCAAATATTATGTCCTCGTCGATGGAATTGTGAGACACCACCCACTCATTAAGCAGCCCCTCTGACATAAAGGACCTGTGTGTCCCCTGTAGTGATGGGTAGTCTGAATGCAATCGATTTGAACCTTCCATTCCCATTACATCCAAGTATCTATGGAACAATGTTTTATGTACTAACTTCGTAAATACATCTGCAACATTATGGGTGCCAGGGCACCAGTATGGCCGCACCTGCTTGGCCTCGTGCATATCTCTTATACGGAATTCTCTCAGACAGATATGCCTTGTTCTGGGTGAGGATTCAGGATGGTTTGCGACGCTTAATGCAGCTTTATTGTCAATCATGATGGGAATGGCTGGAATATCTTGGCTTAAACCGAATAAAAATGGAAAATCGCACTGTAGAGTATGATACCACACGGCACTGTCAGCGGCCGAGGACGCGGCAATCAGCTCGGCTTGCATTGTACTGGCTGCCGTAATAGTTTGACGCTTTGAGTTCCACTGCACTAAACTACCAAATACATAAAAGCAGTGTCCGGAGGTGCTTTTCATTTGCTCTCCATCTGAGGCCTTGGGCAGCCAATCGGCATCAGAGAAACCCACTACTGGGCTACTAGGGACATCATTCATTTCCGGAAAGGCAGCGGCCAGGGAACCAATATGACTAATGGCTTTGCTATTCTTACGATACACAAGACTGAGGTCCCTGTGCTCCTTAAGGTATTGAATCATGGCCTGTAAATAAAGTATGTGAATTTTCTTTGGCCCATGCATGCCTTTGCATGCTTTGGACACGATGGTGGAGAGATCAGGCCTGCAGGTGATGGAGAAGTAGATGCAGGATCCCACTATGCTAGCGAAGTTTTCCTTCAGCTGCAGTTGATAGTCCGACAGTTCGTCATCATCTAAACTCGGAGGGTTGTCGATAGATGAAGAGGTTGATTGAGACCAACGATTGCTGCTAGCTAGGAAAGGATACTTCTTAAACAAGTCATCAATCTTGGCCTTGACGTTCATAGAGAGTACACCGTCAATATACGAGATATCCATGCCCAGGAAGGAGTTAATGTTCTCATCCCATTGATGCTCTCCTTTGAATTTCTCTTGGAACAGTTTCCGCAGCTCCGCTATTTTGCTGACGTCAGTCCCCGTCACCAAGATGTCATCAACAAATACGGCACACGCGACCCATTTACCTTCATGGTGATGTATGTAGAGACTGGTATCATTCTTGCTGCGAATGAAGCCAGCTTCTAGTAGAACTGAGTTCAAAAGTTTATTCCATAACATAGGTGCCTGCTTAAGGCCATACAGGGATCTGAGCAATCGGATTCCCAGTTTGGAGTCTGGAAACTTGTCCTGTATGCTTTCCAGCAAGTCAGACCTAATGTCTACACCTTTAGGAAAGGAGATGAAAATTGGTCTATCAAGTTTGGTTTGGATAAAGGCCTGTGCTATGTCGCTATGGTGAATAGGTAGGTTGTGGTGAACAGCCAGTGCCATGAGTGTACGAGATGTAGTTAGAGAAGAGGAGGGACTGTACGTGGCGTAAAAATCAAGTCCTATCTTGGCGAGGAAGCCGCGCACCACGCACCTAGCCTTGAATTTGTCAAAGGAACCATCGCCTTTTCTCTTGACCTTGAGTACTATACGAGTGCTCAGGGGAGATCGCTCCTCTGGTATTACTTCCAAGCTAAAACAATCGTTCTTGCATAAGTCACTGAACTCCTTGATAATGGCCTTGAGAAATTCCTGTTTGTGTTCAAGTCCATCTGAGGAGCTTAACTCAGCAATTCTCTCGGCGTCATATATGAGGTCCTCAGGAAGCAGCACGTGCGGATA
>NW_008705976.1:0-1476 GCF_000186865.1 Aureococcus anophagefferens
AAGCACTCCAGCAGCCTCGCGGCGCCGCATCGGGGCTGCTCCCACGCGTTACAGGACTCCATGCACACGCTTTGTTGAACAAATTGTGCACGCAATGTTGTCATCGACAAACGAATCCTGTGGGCTGCCTCGACACGATGGAGCAGTCGCAGCTCACGTCGACGCTCCTGGACGTGAAGGAGGTCGTGCGGCAGCAGCGGCTCGAGCTGCTCGCGGAGCCGGTGCTGCCCGCGTCGATGCGCCGCGACGTCTGGGACGTCTGCGGCCAGCCGACGGCCGCGCCGCCTTCTCGAGGGAGGCCGCAGCCGGCTTGACGAGCTACTCCTGCGTGTTCTGGGCCCCCGCGAGGGAATCCTTGCGCTCCGGGGCGTGGTCCCCGACCCAGGCGGCGCGCGAGACCTTCCTGCCCTACGGCGGCATGGCCAGGGCCGCAGAACCTCGACTTCGTCGGCGCCGCCTTCTCGAGGAACGCCGCCGCCGGCTTGACGAGCTACTCCTGCGTGTTCAGGGGCCCCGCGAGGGAATCCTTGCGTTCCAGGGCGTGGTTCCCGACCCAGGCGGCGCGCGCGACCTTCCTGCCCTACGGCGGCATGGCCAGGACGCCGCAGAGGCTCGACGGCGTCTCCGACGCGTTCTCGAGGAACGCCGCCGCCGGCTTGACGAGCTACTCCTGCGTGTTCAGGGGCCCCGCGAGGGAATCCTTGCGTTCCAGGGCGTGGTCCCCGACCCAGGCGGCGCGCGAGACCTTCCTGCCCAGCGGCGGCATGGCCAGGACGCCGCAGAGGCTCGACGGCGTCTCCGACGCGTTCTCGAGGAACGCCGCCGCCGGCTTGACGAGCTACTCCTGCGTGTTCAGGGGGCCCGCGAGGGAGTCCTTGCGTTCCAGGGCGCGGTCCCCGACCCAGGCGGCGCGCGAGACCTTCCTGCCCAGCGGCGGCATGGCCAGGACGCCGCAGAACCTCGACTTCGTCGGCGCCGCCTTCTCGAGGAACGCCGCCGCCGGCTTGACGAGCTACTCCTGCGTGTTCAGGGGCCCCGCGAGGGAATCCTTGCGTTCCAGGGCGTGGTCCCCGACCCAGGCGGCGCGCGAGACCTTCCTGCCCAGCGGCGGCATGGCCAGGACGCCGCAGAGGCTCGACGGCGTCTCCGACGCGTTCTCGAGGAACGCCGCCGCCGGCTTGACGAGCTACTCCTGCGTGTTCAGGGGCCCCGCGAGGGAGTCCTTGCGTTCCAGGGCGCGGTCCCCGACCCAGGCGGCGCGCGCGACCTTCCTGCCCAGCGGCGGCATGGCCAGGACGCCGCAGAGGCTCGACGGCGTCTCCGACGCGTTCTCGAGGAACGCCGCCGCCGGCTTGACGAGCTACTCCTGCGTGTTCAGGGGCCCCGCGAGGGAGTCCTTGCGTTCCAGGGCGCGGTCCCCGACCCAGGCGGCGCGCGAGACCTTCCTGCCCAGCGGCGGCATGGCCAGGACGCCGC
>NW_008705976.1:5938-6824 GCF_000186865.1 Aureococcus anophagefferens
GGCTTGCAGTCGTCCCAGATGGCCGTCTCGCAGGCCGTCGGCTCGTGGCAGGCGACGCAGTGCGCGACGTTGACCCACTCGCCCGTCATCTTGCGGCCGTCGATCTGGAGGTAGGGGTTCCGGAGGTGGTGGCGCACGACGGTGACGGCGTCCGGGTGGACGTAGAGGAGGAGCGCGCCGAAGGGGCTGTAGTTGTCCATGGGCCCGCGCCTCCGGAGCGCCTTCGCGAGCGACAGGGGCTTGTGCACCTTGCGGATGCGCGCGCGCATCCACGCGTAGATCTCCCGCGGATAGACCATGCGCCCCAGGAGCGTGTACTCGAGCGCGTCGACGCCGAGCCAGTCCATGGCCGGCTTGTTCGCCTCGCGGACGCGGTCCGGGAAGTCGGCCCACGGCGCGACCCGAAAAAACGGCCGCGACGCCTCGGCGTCGAAGAGCTCGCCGGCGCTGAGCTCGTGGTAGAGGAGCATGTCCCCGTCCAGGTGCATGACGTAGGGCGCCGACGTGTGGAGGTCCGCGTGGACGTAGTCGTGGAAGAGCGGCCTCCCGGGCTCCGCGTCGACGGGGCTCAGGCGGATCGCCAGCGTCGGGAACTTGGCCGGCAGCGCGGCGAAGAGGGCGTCGTCCTCGGCGGGGTAGCAGAGGCTCGCGCCCCGGACGACCGTGCCGCCGTAGCGCGCGACGGACTCGAGCGTGTACAGCAGCACGCCGCCCAGGAGGTCGCGCCGGTACGTACGAATGAACACCTCGACGTCGTAGGACCCCGGGCCCGGCGGCTTGGGCAGGTGCCGCGGGTCCGCCGCCGCCTTGCACGTCTTCGTGCCGCCGCCCGCGAGGCAGTGCCGCCCGCGGTCGTCGGCCGCCGCGCGCTGGCACGGCACGGGCA
>NW_008705977.1:0-861 GCF_000186865.1 Aureococcus anophagefferens
AACGCGCGACGGGTAGGTCGCTGGCGGTACATATCGCGCTAACGTGCCCCTGACAACCGTGCGAATCGAAAGGAAGTTCGATTTCAGGGAGCTTGTGCGCGTGCGTGCCACGCGACCGTCATCCCCGCACTGGAGCATAATTCGACCTTCTTAAATCTCATACCCGTCGCTCACGCGGCCGAACTCGACGGCGTCGCCGTGCTCGTCGAAGTCGATGTCGGACGCGCCGTGGACGAGGGGCCGGTACGGGTCCTCCTTGACCTCCTCGTCGTCCGGGAAGAGCGCGCGCTCGATGTTCGGGAACGGCGACGGCGCCGGCGGGTCGCCGGGCGAGTCGATGTCCACGTCGTAGGCGTCGGCGCCCGGCGATTCGGCCTCGGGCACGGCCTTGTTCGCGAAGTGGGACCGGTGCTTGAGGCCCGAGAGCGGCGAGTTGTTCGCGAGGAGCCGGCGCCAGCTCGGCGACAGGGGCACCCAGCCCGACTTGGGCGGCGGCGGCGGCGCGGCGCCGACGGGCCGCTTCGACCGCCGGCGGGCGTGCCAGAGCGCGGCGCCCGCGAAGGCGATGGCGCCGACGACGAGGCCGACGACGAGGAAGTCGACGCGCGCGGCGTCCGCGCCGCCGCCGCCGCCGCCGTCGTCGTCGTCGCCGCGCGTCGCGGCCGCCGCGTCGTCCGCGGCCGTCGCCGTCGCGGCCGGCGAGGAGAAGGACGAAGGCGTCGCGGTCGCCGCGCGGCGGCGCGGCGGCGCCGGCGTCGGGTCCTCGGAGGGCCGCGGCGTCGGGGCAGGCGGCGTCGGGGCAGGCGGCGTCTGGCGCGTCGTCCGCCGAGGCGCCGGCGGGGCCGTCGGCGACCCCGGCGC
>NW_008705977.1:5595-6818 GCF_000186865.1 Aureococcus anophagefferens
TACCTCGAGTCGTGCGCGGACGCCGTCGGCGTGCTCCTCATCCCGGAGAAGAAGAAGCGCAAGGCCGCCGACGCGCCCGCCGCGGGGGCCGACGCCGTCGGCGCGCTCCGCCTCCGGTCCGCCGACACCGCGGGCGTCGCGCGCGACGGCGCGGGCCTCGTCGTCGACCTCGCGGGGGACATCTAACACGAGTCGTATTTCGCGCATGGACTATGTACGTGTATCGAGCGCCTCGGCCGTGCCGTAAACCGTACGCGAGGCGACTTTGTCCATCTAACACGAGTCTCGCCGGGACACGCGCCACGCCGCGACCAATTGATCCTGCGCGTCCCGAGGCCTCGGCCGTACGCGAGGCGACGTCGTCCTCACGTTAATCCTCACGCGGCACCGCGGCGGTACTGTTGGCTTCAAATAATCGCAGCTTTCGAGGGATATATGCAATGAAGATATGCTTAATTTGGAGTTGTCACCCACTTCACCTCTCTTCCGCGGGGCAGCATGGGGCCCGCCGACGCGCCGATCCTGCCGTCGAAGGATGCGGCGGAGCCGAAGCGCGGCCGCGCGTTCAGCGTCTTCGCGCTGATGCTCGGCGCCACGGCCGTCGCCGCCGTCGTCCGGTCGACGACGGTGCTGAGCGCCGTGTCCACGGGCGCGGAGCTCGCCGTGAACGGGCGGGGGCTGTACCACTGCAAGAACGGCTACCCCGACGTGCCCAAGGCCTACGACCGCGACTGGGGCGACCTGACGGGCGACTGGTACGTGGTCATGCAGAACCCCGCGGACCAGGCGCGCGAGTTCGAGTGCGACCGCATGGTCTTCGACATGCGCAAGGACGACGCGCGGCTCCGCCAGTCCATGCTCTACGAGCGCGAGGGCACGGATTACTACTGGAACGTCACGCAGGCGGAGTACAAGGACCGCACGGGCGTGTGGAAGGACACGGAGAACCAGTTCTGGAGCTCCGTCTACGCCGTGGGCACGGAGGACGACGGCTCGCGCTGGGTCGGCTGGTACTTCTGCGGGCCGGCGGTCGCGGCGACGAAGAAGGGCATCTCCTATATCCTCAAGGACTCGACGGACGGCCTCACGAAGAGCTTCTACAAGAAGGCGCGCAAGGCCGCGAACGCCGCGGGCGTCAACGACTACGGCAAGATGGTCGAGGTCGACATCGAGGACTCCTGCGACTACACGTTCCCGACGGCGGGCGTCTAACTTTAACTTGG
>NW_008705978.1:0-1202 GCF_000186865.1 Aureococcus anophagefferens
CAGGTCGACGCCGAAGGCGTCGGAGAAGGCCGCGCCGGCCTTGTGGAGCGTCGCGAGGCGCCGGATCTTCTGGCTCTCCGGGAGCGCCGCGAACTTGTCCTTGCAGAACTGGGACAGGAACGACTTGAAGGCGGCGTAGCCGATGCCCGCGAGCGCCTCGTCGTCCGCGAGGTCGACGCCGTAGGCCCGCGCGAAGTCCGCGCCGGCCTTGTTGAGCGTCGCGAGGCTGCGGATCTTCTGGCTCTCCGGGAGCGCGTCCCACGCGGCCTTGATGTGGACGCCGAGGAAGGTGCGGAACTGGGCGTAGTCGAGCTCCTCGAGCGCCGCGTCGTCCTTGAGCTCGACCTGCATCGCGTCGAAGAAGGCGTCCGCGTCGACCGCGCAGAGCGTCGAGAGGCGGCGGATCTTCTTGCCCGTCGAGAGCTGCTCCCAGAACGCCTTCTGGGCCTTGGACTGGAGCTCGCGGAGCGCGTTGATGGCGTCGGCCTGGCCGTTGAAGGCGTCGACGTAGAACATGACGCTGATCTCGATGTCCCAGAGGATGCTGAAGAGCTCGGACGTCGACGCGTCCGACTCCTCGCACAGCGGCAGGCCCGGGATGCCGAAGAAGTTCTTGGCCTCCTCGCCGTTGGCGACGGCCTCCATGATCTTGGCCGCCTCGCCGTGGGAGAGGTTCTTCGCGCCTTCGGGGTGCATGATGCGGCGGACGACGCCGACGCCGCGCTCCTGGAGGTGGTCGAAGGCGGCCTGGCCGTAGGCGAAGCGAGGCACGTGCTGGATGCCGGCCTCCTCGATGACCTTGTCGATGCACGCGTAGTACTGGCGGAGGACGTCGTCGGGGTCGAGGCCCTTGGCGCGGATCTTGCGCTCGAACTGGGCCTTGAGCTCGGCCCGCGTGTAGCGGCGGCCGGTGAGCGGGTCCGCCTTCGCGAGCGCGATGGGGTAGATGTCGGAGAAGAAGATGCCGGGTGCTGGGCCGTGGCCGCAGGCGTGGAACTGGCCGTCGAAGATGTAGTCGACGCACATGTTCCCGAGGTGCGTGTAGGGCCCCGTGTTGTTGCCGATGTCCGGGTCGTAGTGGCCCACACAGGCGACCTTGATGACGATGTCCTCGTAGTGCAGCTTCTGCACGTCGGGGACGCTGAGGACGCCGCGGAGGCCCGCGGCAGCCATCATGTGGATGAAGGCGCGAAGCATGGCAA
>NW_008705978.1:5075-6799 GCF_000186865.1 Aureococcus anophagefferens
CCGTAGTCGTACTTGTTGATCGCGCGCGTCCGCTCGCCGCGCTCGCTCAGCGACGCCTCGCCCTCGGCGTCGCCGTCGCCCTTGGACTGCGCCGCGCAGTACTCGAGGCTCGGCGCCGCCGCCTCGGCGCCGAGCTTCTCGCGCACGAACTCGCGGAGCCGCTCGTTCTCGCCCTGGTACGCGACGAGCGACTGCTGCAGCGATTCGATGATGAGCTTCTTCCGACACCTCGACCGCCGCGCGTGCTCCCGGTTCCGCGCGCGCCGCGTCTCCGACAGGTCCGCCGCGTCCTTCGGCTTCGACCCCGCGGCCGCCTTGGCCTTGGGCTTCGACTCCTTCTCGCTGGGCAGCGGCAGCGACGCTGCGGGGCGCGGCGCGGTCGGAGTCGCGGCGGGGGACCGCGCGCGCGCGGCCCGTTTTCGCGCGCGCTCGTGCGACGCGCGGCGCGCGGATGCGCCCCGGGGGCGCGGCAGGAAACCCCCCGTTCCGGACGCCGCGCGCGCGCCGATGAGCTCCTCGTCGGTGATCGGCGTGTCGACGACTGGCTGGGGCCCGGACGAGCCGTACATCTTCGCCGAGCCCGGCTCGACCGGCAGGTCCGAGAGCTCGTTGAAAAATAGGCCGTCCATGACGTCGAGCTCCTCGCTCGCGTCCAACCCGAACGTCGGACCGGAGAGGGCGGTCATCGCTTCGCGGTCGCGCGAGTCGCCGGCGCGCGGGCGCGCGGGCGCTTACAAGCCGGAACGCTCCGGCGCGGTCGACGAGCAAGTCGACGGCGGCGGTGGCGAGGTCGGGGTCGCGCCGCGGCGCAAGTTGCGCTCGGAGCTCCGCCGGCCGAGGGCTTGGCCAAAGCTCAACAAGCCAAAAGCTCAAGCTCTTCAACAAGGCCGGCCTTGCCTCGGGCGCCTCGCAGCCTCACAGCCGATCATGCCCCTATAAGCCTTAGTTGAAACATTCTGAGAGGCAGTTTTGGCTTCCAAGAAACACGTACTAAGATTTATTGCACCATCGCTCACATTTTCTGAGGGCGCCGCGAGCCGCGCCGCGCGGACGGCGCCGCGCGCGGGGCCCAGGCTCCGACGAAGTCGATGGTCGGATGTCGCGGTATCGGCGGGGCGCGGCCCCGCCGCAGACGACCGGCTCGGCCCCGAAGGACGCGATCGTCCGGCGTCGCCCCGCGGGCCCCGCGAGCGCATCGCAGCCCCGGCTGGCCCCATATTGCACTTGACGAGCGGCCGAGCCGCGGGCTGGACGCCTCATAAATCGCAGTTCCGAAGCCCGGAGGCGCGACCCGAACCGACTCGGGGAGGCATCAAACGCCCGTCCGAGCACCGCCCGGGACCGCGTCGACGCGCGGCGAAAAAAACGCCCCCCGGAACGCCCCCCGGACGCGCACCGACGCGTCGAACATGGCGCTCGCGGATCAGATGTCGTTCTCGGCGAACGGCGACTTCGGCATCTCCGACGCGGGGCTCTGCGACTATCTCTTGAACGACCTCGACGACGACCCCGCGTCGACGGACGCGATCTACGCGGCCGTGTCGGCGACGACGAGCGAGCACAGCGGCGAGGGCGGCTCGAGCGGCGGCGGCGGCCTGGGCCTCGGCGGCGGCCTGGGCCTGGGCCTCGGCGGCGCCAAGCCCGACAAGGAGGACTCCGAGGACGGGTCGTCGACGGAGCCCGCGGGCAAGCGGCGCAAGGGCGAGGGCGGCGCGCGCGCGAAG
>NW_008705979.1:0-860 GCF_000186865.1 Aureococcus anophagefferens
GTCTTCTTCAAGAACTCCGTGATGAACCTCTGCGACCGCCTGCCGGCGCTCCAGCGCGACTTCTACGTCCAGTTCGGCGCGACGGTCGTCGGCGCCATGAAGCTCGACGCGTCCGTGGCCTCCGTGCAGGACACGGCCGCGGCGGCGAAGCTCGAGGCGCTCATGGCCGCGGGCGTCGTCGTGCCCAACGCGGGCATGACGCTGGACCCCGGCGCGGCGGCCCAGGCCGTGCGCCTCCGGTCCGCGAGCCGCGACGGCCTCTTCACGCCGCGCCAGGGCAGCCAGTCCGGGTCCTTCGCGGGCGCGCTCTCGAACTCGCCGCCGGACCGGCCGCCGCCGCCCGCCGCGCCGCCCGCCGCGCCGCCGCCGCCCGTGCCGCCGCCGCCGTCCGCGGCGACGCTCGAGGCCATGGCGGGCCGCAAGGAGTCGCTGAGCGCCGCCGAGGCCGAGCAGGTCCGCAAGCTCATGATGGCCCAGGCCGGCGGACCGCGGCCGCCGCCGCCGGCCGCGCCGCCGGCCGCGGCGCCGCCGCAGCCGCCGTCGAACCCCTTCGCGCCGCCGCCGGCCGCCGCCGCGCCGCCGCCGCCCGCGCCCGCCGCGCCGCCCGCGCCGCCGCCGCCGCCGCCGCCGCCCGCGCGCGGGCCCCCGCCGGGCATGATCCAGGTCACGGCGCAGTTCGACTTCGCCGAGGTCCAGGCCGGCGACCTCGGCTTCAAGGTCGGCGACCTCATCCTCACGGACGAGGCGGCCTTCAACGCCGCCGGCGCGTCCGGCGGCTGGATCACCGGCGAGCTCAACGGCAAGTCCGGCTCCTTCCCGTCCAACTACGTCGCGCCCTAGCGCGCGCGACTCCAAGCAGA
>NW_008705979.1:5715-6777 GCF_000186865.1 Aureococcus anophagefferens
TTAGCCTGGTTTCGCCCCCCCCCCCCCCCCGCCGCGGCGACCGCGACCGGGCCCCGCCCCCGAACGCCGCGGCCCCCTTCCCCTCGCACGCCGCCCTTACCGTCCGTCTCTCTACTGGGTCGCGTTCACGCGCGAGAGGCCCGTGCGCACGGCCGTCGCCGTCGCGAGGGGCGCCGGGCCCCCGTCGCCGTCCTCGACGGGCGTCGCCTCGGCCCAGACGCAGGACGGGTCCGCGGCGTCGCGTGCGGCCGCCGCGCGCGCGAACGTCGCGTGCGCGCGCGCCGTCGCCGGGTCGACGGCGTCGAGCTCGACGCCGGACCGCGCGAGGCGCAGCGCGCGGAAGAAGACGGTCACGAAGGCCGCGGATCCGCCGCGCTCGAAGGAGAGCCGCCAGGCGACGCGGCGCCCGTCGAGCTCCGCGTCGCCCGCGAGGGAATTGCAGCCGAAGACGGGCTGCTCGAAGCGCTCGTTGTCGACGCAGCGCAGCGGGATCTGCGCGCTGCCGCCGCCGGGCACCGCGAGCCGCAGCCGCTGGAGCGACAGGAAGGCCTCGCCGGCGCCGCCCAGGGACGCGCCGCGCGCCGCGTCCGAGACCTCCCAGCGCGCGGGCCGCCGCAGCAGCCGCGTCTCGGTGCTCTCGCCGTAGGGATCCTCCTCCGTGGCCCACGGCGGGCCCAGCGCGACGCGGCTCTGCGGCGGCGCCGGCGCAAACGCCCTCGAGAACCAAGACATCGCAGAGTTTTGCCACTGGCACTGGCGTTCATGTTGACGTCACATTGAACCCAACAAACGCCATCTTAAGCCGACGATGGCGGCGGGGCGGACCGCGCGGGGGGGCGCCGGACGGCGGCGCTAGGCCACGTCGAAGGAGACGAGGGGCTCGAGGTCGGCCGTGCCGAAGCGCGCGTAGAGGACGAGCGCGGACCCCTTGTCCGCGCGGTCGAGGCGGACGTCGCCGACGAAGTGGCCCCAGGCGTCGCCGGCGAGCGTCGCGCGGACGTCGACGCGGCGGCGGCCCGGCGCGCGGACGCCGACCGCGAGCTCCGCGCAGAGCAGCGGCGC
>NW_008705980.1:0-967 GCF_000186865.1 Aureococcus anophagefferens
GCGGCGGCGCCCGCGGCCCCCGCGGACCGTCGTAACCGCCGGCGAGAGCCGCGCCGACAGACCCGCCGCCGCCCCGCGGGGGCCGCCGCCGCGGCAATTGCAAGCGGCCGGAGGCCTGGCCGGCGCCACGGGTGCCCAAAAAAATGGCCGGCATGCCGCCCGCCAAAGCCTTTTGCCCACACCATTTGAGCGTGCCGGACAAGTCGCCGCGCCGCCGTCGCCGTCGTCGTCCCGGCGCCGAGCGCCGCGCCGGCGCGAGAGCCGGTCGCTTTCGTCGCGGGCCCGCCCATGGCGCCCGCCGCCGGGGGCGGCGGCCGCGAGCTGGCGCCGCTCGCCAAGTACAAGCTCGTCTTCCTCGGGGACCAGGGCGTGGGGAAGACGTGCATCATCAACCGCTTCGTCTACGACTCCTTCGACAAGAACTACCAGGCGACGATCGGCATCGACTTCCTGTCCAAGACCATGTACCTCGAGGACCGCACGGTGCGCCTCCAGCTCTGGGACACGGCGGGCCAGGAGCGGTTCCGGAGCCTCATCCCGTCGTACATCCGCGACTCGTCCGTCGCCGTCGTCGTCTACGACACGACGGCGCGCGCGTCCTTCCTCGACAGCTCCAAGTGGATCGCCGACGTCCGCGCCGAGCGCGGCGACGACGTCGTCGTCGTCCTGGTAGGGAACAAGACGGACCTCGCCGACCGGCGCCAGGTCTCCGTCGAGGAGGGCGAGGCCAAGGCGCGCGCGGAGCGCATCCTCTTCGTCGAGACGTCCGCCAAGGCCGGCGTCAACGTCAAGCGCCTCTTCCGCGACGTCGCCGCCGCGCTGCCGGGCGCCGCGGGCGCGCCGCCGCCCGCCGCGGGCCTCGTCGACATCAAGCTCACCGCGAACCCGAACGGCGCCGGCGACGACGGCGCCGCCAAGTGCGCCTGCTGAGGGGCGCCGCGGGCCGCGGGGGGGGGGGGGGGGCCGG
>NW_008705980.1:6073-6774 GCF_000186865.1 Aureococcus anophagefferens
CCGAGGTCGCCGAGCGCGTCGCCGACGACGCCGCCGACGACGGCCGGCGGCAGCGCGCGCGCGAGCCGCCGCGCGTCGAGCCGCCGCAGCGTGCCCTCGACCGACACCTGCGCGGAAACCGACCGCCGGTTCGGGACGTCCCGACCGAACGTCGCGACGCTCTCGCTCGGTCGAATCGAAGTCGATTCGGCTCATGTTTGGACGAATCGGTCGCTCTCATCGCATTCTCGAAGCACGGCCGACGAGTCCCGCGCGATCCGTTCGATGACGCGCACGTGGACGTCGGGTCGACTCGTCGAGTTCCGCGCGGACCGGCGCGAGGCCGCCGTCGCCGGCGACGACGGCGACGAGGTCCCGGGCCATGCGCGGCGCCTTGGCGGGCACGACGCCCTGCCAGCCGAGCAGGGGGCCGAACGGCGGCAGCGAGCCGTCCGCCGCGGCGACGCGGCCGAACGCGCGCGGCGCGAGGCGCGCGAGACGCGCCGGCGCCGGCACGCCCCGCCACGCGAGCGGGTAGAAGAGCATCTGCACGCCGACCCAGTTCCTGCGCCGGGGCCGGGTCGCGCGCCGCGGCCGCCCGCCGGACCCGGGCGACGCGCGTGAACCAGCCGACGAACGCGGCGGCCAGCGGCGTACCGGCCGCGTACGCGAGCGGCCGCGCGCGGAACCGCTCCGCGGCGCGCGCGCGCGCGGCCGCTCGC
>NW_008705981.1:0-1454 GCF_000186865.1 Aureococcus anophagefferens
GGCACGAGCACGCGGACGATCTTCTGTTTCTCCGTGCGGCTCCCGCGGCCGCCCGCGCCCTGGCCCTGGTTGAACTCGGCCTGGAGCCGCGCGGCGAGCATGGCGTCGCGCTGCGTCGCCGACAGCGCCTCCATGTCCAGATTCTGGTCCGTGCCCGCGGCGAGGCGCGCCGCGAGCTCCGCGTCGTTCGATGTCTGCCGGTGCGAGCTCCGCGCGAACTCCTCCTCGGCCTCCATCTGGCGCTTGAACGCGTTCGCGTGCGCCTGCTGGCGCGCCAGGGCGATGTCGCTCGCGCGCCGCTCCCGCGTCGCCAAAGCGTCGTCCTCGTCGTCGTCGGCCAGCTGCGCGTAGGCATCCCCGGACCCGCGGGACACGCCCTGGCGCGGGGCCGGGTTCAGCCCCACTTGCATGACGTTCGCCTCCATGGCGGGCTCCGCCATCATCCCCGTCGCCTCGTCGAAGGTCGGCGGCGCGTAGGCCATGTTTCTCGGCTTGGGTGGCGGGCAATGCGCAATGTTTTCAGGTGCTCTCGAGCTCCGAGTCGACCCGAGGTATGTTTCCGTCAACACGCCGACTTGCCGTGCGCGACGCTAAATTCCAGACCACGAAGCGTCGATACAACAGACAACACACTTAGCGGCCGCAACTCGGCCGCCGCCGCGAGGGCAGGCAGTCGCCGTCGACGGCGTCGTAGAACTCCGTCTCCGAGAGGACGGCGACGCCCTTGCCGCGCGCGTCCGTGGACTTGCGGCCGGACTTCGTCGGCCGGCCCTGCGCGTTGCGCTCGGCGCCCTCGACGAGGAGCGTCGTCTTCGCCGTGACCGAGTCGCGCGTGACGCCGCCGTGCGCCGCGACGAGCCGCCTCCAGTCGTCGCGCGGCAGGTGCACGGGCTCGCCCGTGAAGACGATCGCGTGGCCGGCGAAGGCGCGCGGCGCGCACCGGGGCGGCGGCCGCGGGTCCTCGGGCCCGGACGCGCCGGCGGCGACGAAGGCGCGCTCGGCCTTGGGCGGCATGGACTCCCAGGACGCGACGAAGCCCGGCGGCGTCGCCGGGAGCTTCGGCGGCCGGAGGCCGTCGAGGTACGCGTTCACGTCGACGGCGGCCCGGTCGCAGCGGAGGTGCGCGGGCCGGCACTCGGACGCGAGCGAGAGGCCCGCGAGCGACGTGACGCGCGACAGCGCGACGTAGGCCTGGCCCTTGTCGAAGGACCGCGCCGGGTCGAACGTGACGGCCTCGAGGCCCATGCCCTGGCTCTTGTGCACGGAGAGGGCCCAGGCGAGCCGGAGCGGGACCTGGCACCGCCGCGCGACGCCGTAGCCGACGACCTCGCGCTCGAAGAGGCCCGCGACCATGAGGACGCACGCGTCGCCGAAGCGCACGACGGGCACGCGGCCGCCGTCGGCGACGCGCTCGATCAGCCAGACCGCGTAGGCGACGTGGTGCCGCGCGACGT
>NW_008705981.1:5522-6770 GCF_000186865.1 Aureococcus anophagefferens
TCGGAGTCGTAGGGCGCGTGCGCGCGCGCCGCGCGGAGGAACGCGCGCGGCGATAGCGGGTGGCCGCCCTCGCTGGCGGACCGCCGCAGGCGCGTCGCCGCGCGCGCCTCCGCGGACGGCGCCGCCGCCGCCGCGTCCTCGGCCTCGGCCGCGCCCGCGGACAGGACCGCGGCGCCGCCGCCGACGACGGACTCGGGGAGCCAGCCGCTGCTGCCGTCGCCGAGGCGCACGTTCGCCTGCGGTGGGCGCGCCGTCTTTTCGCCGCGGGGTGTGGCCGAGCGACGCCGACGACGCGCCCAGCCGCGCGCGAGCGACAGGACCTCGAGGTCGTCGCCGCGGCCCACCGAGACCTCGTTCTCGCCGCGCGAGTCGTAGCGCGACGTCGCCTTGAGGCGCGTCCGGAGCCGCCCGGGCAGGGACCGCAGGCGCCGCAGCGCCGGCTGCTCGGGCCCGCTCGACGGGTCGGCCTCGGCGCGCGTCGCGCGCGCCGCGCTCGACGCGGGGAACCAGCCCTCGCGGTCGCCGACCTTGCCGAAGGCCCAGCCTTCGTGCGCGGGGCTGTCGCCCTCCAGGATGGTCACGTAGTCGCCGGGAGCCAGGGTCAGCTCCGTGTCGCCGTGCGCGTGGTACGCCGACGTGACCTCTCGGACGTCGTCGGCCATCGGTATAATATTCTTTCCAGGCAGCCCGTTCGGGGCTGGTGTTACCTCGTGTTTATTATTACCGTCAACTTTCCATATATATATGCGTGAGTTGTGCGTGTTTGGTTCCCCCGCCGTACGAAAATTAAATGGCTGTCGTCGCGCGAGCGGTGCAGAGGGAAGCATTGACACGGGAATGAGTGGCTCAGCTCGCGCGAGCGCGCCCGGCAGGGGCAAGATGCCGTAGGCGTCTTGTTCGCATGATGGCCAGCGCGGCGCGTGACATTTCCGGGGCAGCTCCGTGGCCGTCCGGTTCGGCTCCGTGACTCATGGGGCAAAACGCCTCCTACGACAGGGTCGCGCCGCAGTTCGGGCCAAACGAATGGCGCATCATGCAACAGCAATCTTACAGCTACCGTAAGCTGCATGACCACCCTCCTCCGGCGTGCATCACGACGCAAACGGTGCACATCATGGAGCTGAAGGAAAAGATGACGCTCTCACTCAAAAAGCTCCCGAGCTTTGGCGGGTTCCGCCAGTTAATCACGGCGCTGTTCCTATTCATCATCGTCTCCTTGTGCGTCCCGCAGCAATTCCGGGGCAGCAC
>NW_008705982.1:0-2323 GCF_000186865.1 Aureococcus anophagefferens
GATCCAGATGCGATGTCGAATATGGAAGATGATGATTATGAGCTCTACAACTACCACTTTGACGGATGCAAGCAAAATATCCTCGCGCTCAAAACTTCTGCCTAATGGCCGAGTTCCGGCGTGATAGGTGGATTTAAGAAAGGACGTGCGATGAACATGGCACTTATGAAAACGTCTGAAAACGTCTGGTTAGGATTCTCAACAGATTTGTCCTTCATCGGGCTTCCATTCCAACTTTGGATCAAGGTTCCATTGCTGCCCTGTGTGAGTGTCCATCTTCTATTTTACTCAAAGAGGCTATTACTGATGAATCACGAAGGACCAAGAGGTATCGAGCGGCCTCAGGACCGGCCACGATGCATCCCTTCCGGTCCAGCGGCGAAGTGCGACAAGCCCATCTCGCATTGCAGGGGGCCACGGCAAGTATCGTGCGGTTGTCGGGTCAAATTCAGGACGAGGTCTTGCGTGTTGGCAGATGTCCGGCACTTGCTGCGGAAGATGACGTGATGAACTGGTTATCTATGTAACATGACACAAGTAGTAGAACATTATAGACCTTTCACCCCGTTTTTTTCCAAAAACGCCGTGAAATGAAGTCTATAAAAATCTGGCTATTTCGTACAGAGAGAGACGCTGCTGAAGGCGGGTTTCTGGGCAAGGGCCCCTTCTATACCATGTGCCAAGAGGCCATACTCCCAGCACCTCGACTACCTCCGGGCCTTCCGCGGGCCTCCGGCTGCCAAGATTGCGGAACTGTCAAGGGATTGTAAAGCCCCTCAGCATACCGGGGAAATCGCCGTCCGATTTTGCGAACTTGACTCGGTAGCGCGAGCCGCGTCGCCGCCAGGGCCGTCGCATCACGAAGTACAGTCGCTGTTACAAAGTTGATCCCCCGGGGGGGCAAGATAATTTAGCCATTCATTTCTTTCTCCGCCGCCTTGTTTAACCCCCGTACGGGGGTTAGAGAACGAGGGGGCGATATTCTCGGGATACCGGGTAGGGCAGTTGACCTGCGACCTCAACGACACGGTCCATCAAGCGACCGATCATCTGTCTGGCAGCGAAGGAACGGAAATAAAGCCTGAAAACACTGAGGGAACTTCACTGAGCTGCGTGCCTGATCTCTCTCACACTACCTTTCAGGTTTCGTGTCATTTGTGTCAGGAGATGGCCAAGTATTGACAAAGGTCAAGCAAAGCGCATCGGAACCGAGAGTTTTCTGCCACACACTCAAGGCCAAGTTCAGGATTTCAGCTCGCGCAGTATTGACTACGTCTCGTACCCTCATGTTTACTATCATAGCCTGGCAAATTAGGTGGGAAAAAAAAAAAGATACATGCTAAGTTGGCCGCGTCGTGGGGTGATTTCCAGGCAGCCTCGAAATACTCGTCCAACTTTATTCCCCTCGGCGGCATCATTTTGTTGACTTTGGACGAAGATTCTAACATCGGCGGGAGAAGCTGCGTGTAAATCTGCATTTGCTACAGATGAAATCACATGCACATCGCATCGAGGATTCGTTCTGTTACATAAAAGGGACAGTGTGGCTGGTTAGCAGCCACGAACGAAATTGTAGTGTCTGGATTAGAATTGATGTCATGGACTAATATAGGCGGGGGAAAATTGCGAATGTCAGACGAGATATTAGAAGCGATGACGTCGAAGCCAATCATACGCTGAGTGGGAACGCCAATGCTAAAAATCCTTCTGGCAAGAATATGGAGTGAAGGATGCCACCTGGAGCTAGGAACATGTTCGAGGTAGTTACCTTGGAATCGTCGCATATCGTCACTAAGACGAATCTTTCTCAGGTGGCGCCAAGCAAGCCGGGTGTCAGGATACAATTTTTTTGAGTGACGGAGAAATTCCCAATCAACAGGTATACTGCTGAGGCCAATCTGTGACCTGAGGTGATTATTGCGAGACACGCAGTCGCCGAATGTGAAGTCGGTGTGTTCACATGAAATCCAATTTGGCCTTCGATGAACTACGTCAACAACAATGCCGTCAATCGCTAAGACGCGGTAATGCTCACCAACAGCCATCTCCTCGACGAGAAAAGCTTCGCATGAAGAAGGACATAGCTTCATGTACTCTACCTTAAGTTGAGCCAATGTAGTTACACCCAATACTATCTTGTTCCCAAAGGTCCCTGTCGATACTTTAAGGACAACAGGAAAATTGAGCCGACTCTCGACGTGATTGAGATCAGATGTCTTGTATACACTTATACTCCGTGGCACCGGCACTCCTGCTTGTCTCAGCAAATGCATTGCAATGTGTTTGGCATTGAAAAAACTTGCATGTGAGGATCTGAGTTCAA
>NW_008705982.1:3497-6137 GCF_000186865.1 Aureococcus anophagefferens
CTTGCCCGCAGAATCATTTCGGATGGATGTTAGTTGGTAGTTCTAGAAAAGTGTGATGCGATCGGTGGTGTTTGGTACACACAAGCTAACTCGTCATCGAGGGTGAACACCTCAGAAGCAGCTTATCGCCCTGCGGAGAGGGCTGGAGCAATTAATCTGGATCATACTCCCACTTCGTAGATTACGGGTGACCTTGCTTTCTTGGCGAGGACATATATTGCGCAAAAATTGAAACTACAAGTCACTGTGACTGGTGTTCGTTCTATCCGGATGTTGCATCAGGCACTCTGATACTCGCACGACCGAAACCATGCAACTCTCGAGGCGAGCAGAGTGCTTGCGGGTATAAATCGACGCTTGGGAGCCACTCGTAAACTCTGTTTTCCGAACGAAGGCACGTGGACTGGGAGAGTGCACTACGGAGTCGCTAACGGTCCAGAGGACGTAAATTTTTTGAGTCGTGTCATTTTGATAGTTGGCGCGGGGGCCTTCGCTGCAGAGAATGCCCGCAACGCGCTCGAGTGCGGTGCAGAAAGAGTTTCTCTTCTTTAACGACGGCGCGGTACTGTAAGTCCACTGGTTGTGGACTATTTGAACTTCGTGCGGCCGTATGATCCTTTGTTCGCTCATGCAACGACGGGTTCCCAGAAAATCTTCGCCGCCTGGGATCGTGTGTATCATCTGTGCTCAGCCATCAAACCAGAGTGCTGGCGCGAGGGGCGACTTTCGCCTGCCGGACACACAATCTCCGTGTCGGACATATGGTTCGTGGCTCACTATTATGGTCTTCTCGCCACTCTTCTCGGCGAAATTTTGAGCGTCAGCAATCAAGCCACCTCTACAACGACCAAAGAGGCAATTCGATGTGAAATCATTTTGAAGTGCACTGGATATTGGAAGAATGAAATGGTGAGGGAAGTGCTTGGAAGTAGCTCGATTTACTCCAATAACATTGTGCGAGAGAATTTGATTTACCAGGCCGAGGCAATCCTCGACGACGCAGGAGGGTTTCAGACCCCGTTTGGCTCGAGCTACGTCGAAGCTGCCGCATTTAGCGTGCTGATTTTTGTGGACGATATGAAATCTAGTGAATTATCCAAGCTAGATCTCGTGGACGCGCCTGTCTCCCAGATTTCCGCCGAAATCATGCGATCGCTCTAAGCAAGTAGTGTGCTAGCTACCGCAGCCTATCAGCGCGTGATTCATCGCAGTCTGAATTTCCATCATTGATTTTGCCACCGCGCTTCAAGAGCAGAAAATGTGCACGAGTGGTCTCATCTCTCCGCCCTCTGTGAAGCGTGATTTTGTTAGGCGCGTCATGCAAAACTCACGAACCCGTTCATAGGACTCGCAGGAAAAATCGCATCCGAGTGGCTTGACAATTCTCTTGAGATTGGCAATATCGCAAGCTTCGGCAACAGCCCCACCGCGCTACGACTTCAGCGCTGGGTAGTGAAGTCGATCCAGGAAGAGAGTCCTGTAGAATCGAAGACCTCGTCAGAAACGGACGTTGGGGACATCATCTATGCTCTTGTGGCGTCTGCTCTAGAGCTCCTCGGCACCGCGGTCTCATCAGATGAGCCGCTCATGGCCGCTGGGTTGGACTCGTTGGCTGGAACCTAGTTTGTGCAAGCCGTCTCCGAGCGGTACTCCACTGAATTTCCCGCGACGCTAGTCTTCGACTACCCAACGCTCTAGAGCATCGCAGAGTTCTTGGCTAAATAAAGCCATTCGCTGCGTTCAACATCGCCCCGCCACCATGTAGAAACAATCGTGGCGTTGTGGTCTTCGACGTCAATATGGCTCGACTACTGTTGCTTTGAGATGCCAGCAGCGATTGACGATATTGAAGGCTTGCGTGAGCTTCAATTTACTGCAACGACAACTCCTGCCCATGTTCCCTACGCGCGCTGGGATGCTGCCTAGCTTTTCAAGAATGTTTCTGCGAGTTACGGCTCATTTATGCTAGTCGGTGCCCTCGTTGATGATGGTCGCTCATTCAAGATGTCGCAACACTTCGTTTGTAACCAAGACCCCTAGAATCTACTACTGTTATAATGCTCGCGAACTTGCCTGGAGTTACGACCGAGGTCATCTACAGGTATTGATGTGGCAGTCTACGTAGGTATGCTCACGCAACCCGTCGAGGGCGTTGTGAGTTCAAACTCCGAGTATGCACCTACGCATGCCAATGTCTCGTCTGGGCTGGTCTCTTTCACCTTTGGTCTGAACGGCGCCTGTCTCACGCTGGACACGGCGTGCTCGACCTAGCTAGTAGCGGTTCATCTGGCCAGAGCCGAAATCGGACACCACGCCTGTGGTGATGGGCTAGCGTTGGGTGTAGGGTTGCTGGGTCACGCGTGGAGTTTTGGGTTTGCCAAAAGTGGAATGCTTTCGCTACTAGGATGATGTCACACCTTTGACATCCGCGCAGATGGATATGCGCGGGGGGAGAGCTGCGTATCCATTCTGCTGACCACGGCATTGAACTCGAGATAAATACCGGGGCGGTCCGTGATCGCAACGGCCGTGTAATGTGACGGCCCAAGCGCGAGTCTCTCCGCACCGAATGGTTCGGCGCAGCGCCGCTTAGTTCAATCGGTGCAATCGCCTGACAAAATGACTGGATTGACGATCCGT
>NW_008705983.1:0-1275 GCF_000186865.1 Aureococcus anophagefferens
GCCGGCGCGACGCAGGAGCAGAACGCCGGCAGCACCTCCGCGCCGGGCGTCCCCGTCGCGTTGCCGTCGCCGCGGCACGCGTCGCACCGGACCGGTGCGAAGACGTCGCCCCGGAACGCGACGGTGGGCCACTCCGAGAAGAACGCCGCGGCGCACATCGCCGGCCGGCACGGCGCGAGGGGCGGGCCCGACGCCTCCT
The DNA here is from genome assembly GCF_000186865.1 of Aureococcus anophagefferens. Lineage (NCBI taxonomy): Eukaryota > Pelagophyceae > Pelagomonadales > Pelagomonadaceae > Aureococcus > Aureococcus anophagefferens. Next base: position 200 of record NW_008705983.1, read on the forward strand.
CGCCGCACCGTACCACGAGTCCCCGGAGTTCGACGTCGTCGAGGAGCGTGCCGTCGCAGAGGACGAGGGCCAGGAGCACCGCCGGTGACCACCAAAGCTTTTTCTCCATGGGCGGCCGACGTGAGGAACGCTCGTAGCCGGAGAGATCGCGGCTTCCGTGCCCCCCAAGGCTGTGTGTGTGATCTTCCGCTTTTAGGTCCGTAGCGTCGCCGCCTTCCCCGACAGCGGGCGAGTCGACCTGAGTCGTCTCCGGCTCGTGGGACTTCACGGTCAAGGTGCGGGGCTGCTGAGGTACGCTCGAGTTATGCTGGCTAGACGCGGCGCATGGGCTAGTCGTGGATCGAACGCTCGCCGGGCGACCCCGTCACGGTGGGGCGGGTGTGGAGCGGCATCATCGTTCATGTTGAACTTCAGCGGCGTTGGTTAGTAAAGCCCGTCGTTGTAGGAAACCTCAATCCCGACGAGGTTGTTGTTGTAACGACCTGGCGGTGCCGGGCATGGCAGCCCCTCGACGGGCAGCCCCCGGCGGGGACTTCGCGGACTGGTCGCCGGCGAGCGTCTTCGGCGACACGCAAGCGGCGCGGCCCGCGCCCATGGCCAAGCCCCGGCGCGCCGCGAAGAGCGTCAAAGCCCAGGACGAGGCCCTCGAGGCGGCGTGGAAGGGCCGGAGCAGCGACCGCGGCGAGGGCCTCATGTCGGCCCTGTCGGCCATCAACACCGTGCTCGAGGCCGGCGTCGACGAGCCGCGGGAGGAGGCCGGCGCGTCGTCCTGGCAGAACCTGCGAAGTAGGAAGCCCGAGCAGGACCCGCGGCGGCGGCGGTCGACGAACGCGCGGCGCCGCGCGCCCCCGGCGCCGCCGCCGCCGAAGCGGCGGTCGACGAACCCGGCGGCGCCGCGGCGGCGGAGCAGCGCCCAGGTCGCCGCCGGGCTCATGGCGGCGAAGCGCGCGCCCCGGGGCACGGAGGCCTGGGCCGCGCGCGTCGTGCAACTGCGGTGGCGCGTCTACAGTTTAGCGAAGCGAGAAGCAAGGGCAAAAAACCGGGCGGCGAAGATGCAGGCCATGCTGCGGGCCATG
>NW_008705983.1:5470-6759 GCF_000186865.1 Aureococcus anophagefferens
CGTCGATCGCGCGGCGCACGCCCGGCAAATGCTTGGCGATGATGTCCGCGGTCTCGCGCGCGCGGCTCATCGTCGACGAGTGCACCGCGCGGCAGACGGCGCCCTTCTGGAGCACGAGCTCCGCGACGCGCGCGCCGCAGGCGTCGGCCTGCGCGCGGCCTAAAGGCGTCAGAATTCGCTCCTCGTCGTCGAGCTTGCGCTCCTGGTACTGGCCGTGGCGCACGAGGATGATGTGGCGGCGCCGCGCGGCCGCGGCGCCGGCCATGCCCGGCTTCCGCCGCTTGCCGTGCGAGTCGAAGTCGCGGTGGTCCCAGTTGTAGTCCCACTGCGGGTACGGCACGGCGGGCACGAAGAGCTGCGCCTCGATCGTCGCGTCGCTCACGGCCGTCAGGCGCCGCTGCACGGGCGGCTTGACGCTCTTCCAGGGCTCGCTGAGCGCCGTCGCGCCGCCGACGGCCGCCGCGCCGAGGCCCGCGACGGGCGCCAGGCCGTGGAGCGTGCGCAAAAAGCGGTACGCCATGGCTGCAACGACGCGGACCTGGAATGGCCGGCGCCGTCGACGACGCGCGCGGCCTCGATCTCGCGCACCTTGGTGGTGCGTTGGCACCCTGTTCCGGGCCGACCACGGCAGCGCCGACGCCGCGGCGCAGCGACGCGGTACTCGGAAGTCACCATCTTGAGCGCGATCGGTCTACCGGAGCACCGTCGACTAGGAAAACAAGGGGCACGTCCAGCGCCATCGATGGTGGTGAGAGCGTTGGCATCGGAGTCGTACGAAATGGCCGCGACGCGCGAGCGCGAGGCCGCGGGCGCGCGCGCGAACCAGCCCGTTTTTTCCCTCCCGGCCTGAGGACGCGCCCCGGGGGCCGCCCGGGCGCCGCGGGCAGGTCCGCGAGTGGGCGAGGTCCGGGTAGGCGCCAAGACGCGGCAATCCCACAGCCTGCCACCCCCCGCTCAATCTTGTGGCCGGCAGACAAACTCGCCGACGTCGCTCGACGATGTCGGTCCCTCACTCGCCCCCGCAACGGGATCGAGACGACGAAGGTCCTCGAGAGACGCCGGCCGACGGCCGGAAGAATCGACGAGTCGCGGGCGACGGCGAGGAATTGCTGGACATGAGCCCTTTCCGAAACCTAGAGCTCTTCGACGACAAGGAGGTCCTCGCGGAGTCGCCGCCCGCGGTCCCCACCGACATGCCGGCGGCCCCGGCGGCCGAGGATCTCGTGCCGCCGCCCGCGTCCGAGTCGTCGTTCGCCGCGCAGATGGCCGCGCGCGTGCTCGGTACGACG
>NW_008705984.1:0-1201 GCF_000186865.1 Aureococcus anophagefferens
GTTTTCATGGCCGCATTTAAATGATCCAAAAGAGTGCGCTCGCTCGTGCCTACGTCAACATATGCGGTCGTGATCATAATGCTTACAACATAGCGCAAGGACTCGGGGCAGAGCCAAGAGGGGTATTGCCCACAAAGAGTTCTCGCCGCGCCTTTGTGGCGGAGTCTGCAACTACAGGTACGAGGCCCTTGAGCATTGCCGCCTTGAGCAGGTCGGCCGCAGGCGGTGACCCGCTGTACCCACCCGATGTAGATGTAGCACCGGTTATAGAAGCATGGTGATCAGGACGCCGTGCGTCAAATCTTGATCGCCGTGAAGAGTGCGCTTCATTTGGCGACGTTGAGAACAGTGCTCGCGTTGCAGCTGTCTCTGGCGGTTCCCATCTATCGCAAGGTCTGTCCATCCCCGGTCGGCTTGAAAAATCACCTGCTTCCAATAGGCGCTTGCGCTCACGCGACCGTCTGCGGTACCCATTGCTTGAACAACCTCTGAAGTCATCGGACAACACATGCTCTCTCCGATCTTGACGGTCCTCTTCGAAGCTTCCAAGTTCGCCATCGGGCCGCCCGTTGTGATCACGTGTGTCATACCAGCCGCGCTCATCTCTAAGCCGCGGCTCCTCATTAACACTTGTACCAGTCCGTTGGCTGATTTCGCGGGAGCTGTGCCCGCGATCGAATCGCATTAGAGCTACCTATTAAATTTTGCAGCTACTACTAGGGGCGACAACGAAGCTCGGACAGAAGATAATTACCTCAAATTCCGCCTGGGTCTCTGAGACGCCTGAGACGCGTAGGTCGACTTCCCGCTTGAGGGGAAATGGCAGTGTTCCTGACCTAGACGGGAAAAGGGAAAGTGAGATGGGGCTGCTTAGCATAGTAGCCCTGATTCCCAACAGGAGAGGATCAATCTATACTGTCGTAGCGTTTTCCTTAGTTAGAGAAATATGAAAGTATCCCATGTAGAGAACGAATGATATATACGTTCTAGCACACACTAGACAGGCTGCCCTTCTGCTGCCATTAGCCTGCTCCCGTAAGCTAACGCGGCTCGCGTGGCCTCGGGACGCCGCGGCCGCCACTGCCAGTGGTGCGATCGCGCGGCCGCCGCCCCAATTAAGCTACGTCCAGGAGTCCGCTAGGGTGCCAGGCCGCTCTCAAGTCGCGCTCCATTCGTTGGCGATCATGACGAGCTAGGCAGC
>NW_008705984.1:5445-6758 GCF_000186865.1 Aureococcus anophagefferens
GGATTGACCGCGCTGGTCGAATCCCGCTGGCCAAGTCCAACCGCGATTGGCCGTGCGTCCGCGAGGTGTAGCCGGAATCCTAGATCACCGACTACCGTGACTGAGATAAAATGAGCATGCTGAAGTGCAATATGAGAGGCAACGAAGAGTGGACCATAGGGTCAGCCTGCTGGACCATAGTGCACCTAGCCTCCCTGGCTGGCCCTTCTCCCATTGGGCTATGCCTCCCTGTCCCTGACTTTACTATCTCGCTGGGTGTCTCAGATTCATGTACAGGAACGTACCGAAACTAAAGTCTGCATCAGTAACTGATGTCTCAAGCCCATCCAAAATGAAAGGATTAACTAATTGGGTAAGAATACAACGACAACGTAACGGGCTCAAGACCATTCCGACCTCGAGTCCTAAAGATTTCAGTCACCTAGTCGATCTGAAGACAGGCGTTGAAATACCTAGAACAGCTCTTCAACAGGAGGAGCATGTACTCAAGTACTGTCAGGTCCTTGCAAAGACAGGAAGCTCCGCACTACTGTGCATGGGTGCAATTGGACAACAAGCAGACAATCAGCCAGAGGAACCGCAACATGGCGAATCGCAAAATCCTGCACCTATTAATGGCCAAGATTGCGATACTACTACTGAGCTTAACAAGGAACAAACAATAGTCCGCGTTTGTCTCATTGGTCCAGGCCTATGCACTGAAGGCACAGACGGGTTCAGTAATATGCCCATCAAAATCGTCTCATTCATTGAGGTAGGGAAGAATTTTGAACACGCTAAGGAAACCTTCCCAGATGCGCAAGCACTGAATGACATACGCAAGGTAAATGAAGACATCGAACAAGACAAACTGAACATAGTAGAGTTCGATCTGCTGGTATGCTCGTTTCCTTGTTACAAGAATACCCAGCTACGCGACGAGAATGGCGGAAGCTATCACCCTTCAGGAGATCTATTCACGGAAGAACAAATGAAATTTATCAGTTTGATCAAGCCCAAGCACGTACTCAATGAAATGACCCCTACAAGGGTCGACTACTACCAGGAGCACGACGCTGTCGTGAAGGAACTCAGAGCGATGAACTATTTTGTTGAGACTGATCAGGTTGATTGCTGCACCCTCGGTGACCTCCAGTCGCGATTCAGATGGTTCGCACTAGCGAGCACAAGCCCCATCAAATCGTTCGATGTATGCAAGGACAGTGGTATGTCCTGCTTTCCAAAGGGACTAGACCAAATACTGCAAGACGAGGATACCATTCCTGGAAGCCTGTATGTATTCGACACTCCTGTGCAACATGCTCCAGATCTCG
>NW_008705985.1:0-1551 GCF_000186865.1 Aureococcus anophagefferens
TACGGAGTGCCAGACAATGAGCATCCTGCGACCCAGATGTTTCGCGTGGCCTGGGCCCGTCGGAATGAATGCCCACTTATGGCGGCATGGAAGCTTCCGCTCATGATCAACGCCCGCATCATGGGCCCCAAGTTCTATCGGTTCCAGATGGATTGGGACGTCCGCTTCGAGGTCGCCAACGACGCCGAGTTCCGCAGGTCGCTCAAGAAGCAACAGAAGGAGGGGCGCGCCCAGGGCATCCGTATGCGTCCTATCGAGACGATCATGTCGCGCGGCGGCTGCTTCGGTCTCGCTCTCGTCGAGGCGGGCAAGCGTTTGGTCGTGACGGGGCACATCAAGGATCCAAGTGGCGCCACGCCGGGCGAGGTCGTCGATTGGATGAACGACCTCGTCGCGCGCTCTCGCGAGGCGCTTCCGCCGCCGGCCGACACCGCGGCCCGCGACTTCTTTCGCCGCGAAGTCATCGTCTGCGACGGCGTCGAGATCGGCTACGACGCCTTCGCGGCCTGCCACGAGGGCGCCCGCGTGACGCTCCGCGGTCTCTCCGCCGCGGAGCTGAACGGCGAGACGGGCTCCGTCGTGAAAGCCGTCGACGCGCGCACGGGCCGCGCCATGGTCAAACTCCATTCCGGACAGCGCGTCGTGGCCGTCAAGGTGGGGAACCTCACCGTGACGAGGCCGAACGCGTCCCAGCGGCCCTACAAGCGCGCGCTCGTGAATCTCGCGGTTTGCTCCGGGCTCCTTCGTTTCCAGCTCGAGAGCCACGACGACCTCGACGCCGCGGGCGTGGACCTGATTATGAAGCTCCTGCAGGAGAACAAGGTCGACGAAATCCCGCCGCCGACCGCCTTCGGTCTCGTCCACATCCTCGGCGTCCAAGACCGCTCGACGCCGCTCGAGTACCTCTACTGCCTGCTCCGGCCCATCGCGGACAAGTTGCACGACATGTAAGGCGTTTCACCGAGCCATTGATCTCGAACACACGCCGCTGGCTCGATTTGAAATCGACCCCCCCAGGCGCGTCAGTTCCGGGCCCCGCGGCTCCTGGGACGCACCCCACCGGTAGGGCGCGACCCCCGGGGGTCTGAGGAGTCGCTCCGTGCGTTTGTCCCGTTTTTTTGCTTCGTGTCCCGTACTCGTCCTGCCGCTCTACGGTCGAACCATCGTTTATCCCCGGCAGGACGTCGAGTATCTGGATTAGTTAGGCGCTCGAAGCTGCTATGGCAGCTGATGGAATCTCCACCTTAGAGGGCCCCGTGCTCCTCGAATATGCAGCGACGTGCAACGATCCCAGCGGCTTTGAGGTCCGCAAACATGTGGGTGAGGCACATGAAAAGACGCGACATCCGGACGATTGCGAGGTGGCGCAAACGGGCAGCCTCAGGGGGTGGAATGGGGCGCGGCAGCTTCCCCCGACCCGAATTTCGGTCGCCTTCGAGTCACAGAGCGTCGGGAATCGTTCGTCATGAGGGCGATCAGATGCCCTCGCGGCAGCCCTTCGGCTCGAGCCGATTTGATCGAGATCACCTCACCGGCTCCGGGAGGCGCGCG
>NW_008705985.1:5954-6744 GCF_000186865.1 Aureococcus anophagefferens
GCGAGGGCGACGCGCCGCAGGCGGGCGTCGTCTTCGAGGCGAGCCGGAAGAACCCGCGGCGCGGCGAGAACTCGTGCCTGTTCCCCGTGCGCGTCGACGAGCACGGCCTCGGCCGGTACCTCCGCGACGCGCGGCTCCTCCGCTTCGACGTCGTCGCGCACGGCCGCGTCGTCGGCGCGCTCAAGGTGCCCCTCACGAAGGCGCCCCTGGGCCGCGTGCCCGGCGACGGCGAGCTGGGCCTCGTCGACGCGCGCTTCTCCGCCGTGTCGAACCCGCCGAAGACGACGAGCCGTTCGGCGGCGCCGCGCAAGGTGCTCGGCTCCGCGCGCGTGCGCCTCGTCGTCCGCATGCGGTCCAAGAGCCGCGTGCGGTCGGCGCTGAAGCCCCGGGGCGCCCTCGTGGGCTCCTTCGACGGGCCCGCGGCCGCGGCCGCGGGGCCGCCGCGCGAAACCGCCGCGAGGAAGCCCGCCGCGCTCGCGTCGACGATCCCCAAGGTCGGCCTCAAGTCCAAGTTCTACAAGGACCCGGAGGCGACGGGCGTCGCCCTGCCCGTCGGCACGGCGGGCACGCTCGGCGCCGCGAAGCGCCGGAAAAAGCCGCCGCTCGCCGCGACGTACCGACAGCCAAAACCGACGGCGAACCCCTGGGGCCCCGGGTCGGACGACGACGAGGAGCCGGACGCGGCGGCGGCGACGGCGGAAGTCGCGCCGCCCGTCGATGAAGTGGAGCGCTTCGTCGAGGGCGACATGACCGCGCCGCCGCCGCGCGAGGCGGTCGAGGACGACGCGCG
>NW_008705986.1:0-1114 GCF_000186865.1 Aureococcus anophagefferens
GACCGGTCCGTCGCCGCCGGCTCCTCGCGGCGCCGCGGCGGCGGCTCCGCGGACCGCGTCATGGCCGCCGCGAGGCGCCGCACCTTGGCCGCGTCGAAGCGCGCGTCACCGTCGGCGCAGATCTTCCAGGAGCGCGCCACGGCGCGCACGCAGGCCGCCGCGAGCGCCGTGCGCGGCGACGACTGCGCGAGGTCGCTCTCCGTTTCCGCTTCGATCTCCGCGAAGAGCGTCGCCGCGACGGACGCGACGGCGGCGTCGACGACGGAGGTCTTGTCCAAGTTCATCGTGCGACGTGCGTTTGGTTTTGCAAAGTGGAGTTGGCCATGATCACAGTTGGCTTTTGGGCCACTATCTTGCAGAGCACCTTGAGGAGCATATCCTTCCGGGGCAGCATCAGCAGACGTACGATACGTACGTTGCTGCCATCGTTGCGCGTCGCCACCGACCTAAAGGCATCTGAAACTCAAGATAAAGGGCGTGGCCGGCAAGTACGCATGACATTGTTGCCCTTATCTTTTGGGGCGGAGTAGCCTTTTGCGTGGTCCTTCCAGCACACATCAGAGTATTACGATTGTCGGGCCACGCTCGTCGTCCTGAAGACACGCGAGCGATGATGCGCATTCCGTCCAAGCGATCCTGGCTGGACCTCGACCTCGCCGGCGCGCTCGACGACGTCGACGCCGTGCCCGTGCCGGCGCGCAAGCTCCATCGGGCCGACACGTCCACGAACCTCTTCAACGACCACACCCGCCTCTGCGAGTCGCTGGGCCTCGCGCAGCGCTGCGCGTCCTCGCAGAACAGCCTCGCGTCCCTCGACGCCGCGCGCGCCGGCGTCCGCGACCGCGCGCGCCGCGCGCCGCCGCCCGCGACCGCCGCGCGACCGCGCGCGGGGCTGCCCCGGAAGATCCTCGCGGCCCGCTCACCGCGCGCGTCCCCGCAGGCGCCCGCGACGTCGACGGCCGCGACGCCGCAGCCGGCGCGGCGGCCCTCGCCGACCTCCGTGCTGGCGACGGCCCTCGTCGAGCGCGTCCGGGCCTGCGCGGCGCCCGCCGCGAAGCGGTGGCTGCCCCCCGCGTCGCCGCGGCGCGCGGGCGACGCGCGGCGGCCCGCCGAG
>NW_008705986.1:5580-6734 GCF_000186865.1 Aureococcus anophagefferens
ACCGACGGGTTCGTCCACAGTCGAGACGTAGCACATGAGTACGAAGCCCTCGACGGGCCAAATGAATAGCAAGAGAAGTTGTGTGAACCACTCATTTCGTTCACAAGGTGAAGTCTTTAGTGCCGCTTGTTCACACGCCCTCTCCGCCACTCACGCCTCTACACACCGTGAACGCGCCGCTCACGCCTATGCGCAGCGCTTCCGTGTCGGGATCGGCTGCCCTGCTGGCGCCTTTCCAGGGCTTCCAGCGCGTCGAAATGCCGTCGCACACCTTCCGCGCCCCACGGCAACTCCCGGGGCTGCCCCGCGGCCTTGCCGTGCGCGACGGCGGCGTGTTCCTGTCGTCGTCGTGGGCTGCCTCGCGCCGACATGGACGCCGCGGCCGACGACAGCGACGAATTCGTCGTGTGCCTGTCGCCGCCGCCGTTGATGCGGCTCGGGACGTCGTCCGAGGCCAGCCTCCAAGTCGCCGATGATCCGCGGCGCGTCTCGTGACGTCGTCGCCGCGCGCGCCGCAACCCCGCGGCCCCGAGCACAAGCCCTCGCAGACGAGCGGCGAGGAATTGATCCGCATCGGCGCGCCCATGTCGTCGAAGGCGTCCTCCGGGCCGCCGATGACGTGGTCCACGTCCGTGGCGCGCGGCGAGACATCGTTGCCGCGCGCGGCGGCGCGCGCACGGCGCGCGCGCGCGCGCCCATGTGTCGGCCGAAGATCCACGACTATGTGCGCTTCGAAATCTATTCCGCACGCAGAACAAGACGCCGCGCGTGTCCAAGAGGCTACAGCCTCGTCCGCGCGGCCTCGGTGCAATCCTCCCCGCGCGAAGCGCGGTAGAAATTTTGAGCAGCATCTTCGAAACTTCGTCGTAATCGCGTAGTTAGCTGTCCATGCGCCTCCGCGTGGCGGCCAGCTCCGACCCCGCGCGCAGCGCGCTAGAAAAATTGGAGCTCGTCGTCGCAGCTGCGCGCGCGCCGGCACTTGCAGTCGTGGCACACCGCTCAGGGACGGCATCGTGCACTCAAGTTCGGATCAAGCAAGCCTCCTACTTTCCCTTTCCTTTCTTTTTAAATCTTTTTAAAATTCCCTTCTCTTGCATCTGTTCCCGGCCCGCGACGGCCCGCGTGGGAAGCGAGAAGAGCACAAAAACGTAATA
>NW_008705987.1:0-926 GCF_000186865.1 Aureococcus anophagefferens
CAGCGCGGCGGGCGCCGCGACGCGCTCTATCGGGCTCGACGCCGCGCGGCGCGGGCGACGCGCTCCGGAACTCGCTCGCCGGGCTCGGCGCCGTCGCGCCGTCCGCGCGGCGAAGCTCCGTGCTGCGGCGCTGGTCGTGCGCGTCGGCCGCGTCGGCGGCCTCCTCGGCCTCGACGCCGGCGGCGGACGGGATCTGCGAGCACGACCAGCTCGTGCGAGCGCTCGACGCCATGGGCGACGCCGTCCGGGACGCCGTTCGGGTCGAGCAAGGTCCCGACGCCGACGTCGGCGACCTGCTCCGCGCCTACCGCGACTGCTGCGACGTGCTGCGCGCGCAGCTGGACGTCGCCGAGCGGGTGCGCGCGCGCGCCACGGACGCGCGCGTCCTGGGCCCCGCGGACGACGGCTGGGACGGGCTGCGGGAGCCCTTCTGCGACGCGACGAGCTTCGCGCGGCGGTACTTCCGCGACGGCGAGGTCCCGAGGCGGTTCCAGGCGAGCGCCCTCGCGGCGCTCACGTCGCAGCGCGACGTCTTGGTCGCCGTGCCCTGCGGCCTCGGCAAGTCGGCCCCGGCGGCGCTCTTCGCCGCGGCGCGGGCCCTCGAGGCGCGCCAGCGCGGGGGCGTCGCGTTCGCCGTCTGGGTCTGCCCGACCCAGCTCCTCTGCGAGGACATGGTCCGCAACCTCAACGGCCGCTACGCGAGCTCCTGGGCGGGCCGCGGCGGGAAGTTCGCGGTCTACGTCGCCGCCCGCGGCGAGAAGCGGAAGAGCTGCGACGTCGTCTTCCTCGGGCCGGGCGACGAGGACGCGACGGCCGCCCCGCGGGCGCGGCACCACGTCCTGCAGGCCGTCGAGGACAGCGTCGTCGACCTGGGCATCATGGTCCTGACCCCGGAGATGCTCGGCACCGTCGCGACCTGGCTCGTC
>NW_008705987.1:5710-6737 GCF_000186865.1 Aureococcus anophagefferens
CCCCGCGGCCGTGATCCAGTAGCGGCCGTAGTCGGCGCCCGTGCCGCCCTTGGCGGCGTACCCCCGAGCCAGGAGGGAGTCGGACTTGCTCGGGTCGAAGAGGTGCTGCCACGAGCTCCGCGCTGCGTCGAACTGGATGTTCTTCTTCTGGACGCGACGCTCAGCCGTGTTCGCCGACGCCGCCGCGAGCGCCCGAAGCGCCTCCAGACCATGCGCACGCAGCGGCAGCGGCACGCCGTCCTCGAGGTCCTCGGTCCGCGGCCGCGCCGTGTCCCGCGCCGCCTCCTCGCTCCCGCCGGAAGCGGCCGGGCCCGCCGCATGCCCTGCGCTATTTGGTGTTCTTGGCGGCACCTTGACGAGATGTTGACTTTCGTTGGTGCTCTGGGTGTTCTCCGGCTATCGACGCGGGGTCATTCCCACTTAAATGGCCACCGACACCCCGCCGACGGACGCCGGCGAGCGTCGTCGCTCGGTTGTCCGGCCGTCCCCGGAGGTACCGTTTTCGGGGTTTTATTCGCGCGCGAACGCGGCCGCGGAGCGACGCGCGGCCGCCGCGCGGAACGCGATCATCGAGTGGTCGGATTGGACATCGGATTCCCATCCAACGCGTCGGACTCGTCTTAGAACGCGTCACTACGGGTGGTTTCTACGGAAGCCACGCTACTGGGGGAGCCTCCGCAGAGCCGGAGCCGTAAGAGGTGAGTGTGTAGCTTCAAGTTGCCCTGCAAGTTGCTACTCCTTCGAGACATGCTGATTACGATGCTGCTCGACGAATCGTACGACTACCATGTCTGCTACTACCGGCTGCAATTCGCGTGCCAGGCCTGCTGGTGGGGCCTCGTCTACGGCCTCTCCGGCGGCCGGTGGGTCTACGAGCTCGGCGACGCGTCCGTCGCGACGTCGCCGGCCTGGCTCGTGGGCCCGCCGCAGCACTCCGTGGGCAACCTCATGGTCTGGCTCCACGCGCGGCGGCGGACGGTCTACCTCGCCATGCCCTACATGCTCGGCGTCGCGGCCTTGGCGACAA
>NW_008705988.1:0-896 GCF_000186865.1 Aureococcus anophagefferens
CGGCGCCGGGCGAGCCGCTCGACGTCGTCGCCGACCGCGTCGCGTGCGCGCTCGAGGAGAGCGGCGAGGACGTCGCGGGCGTCGTGTGCCTCGCGGCCCTCGGCGCCGGCGCCGCGCTCGGCGACGACGTCGCCGGCGCGACGCGCGAGGCGCTCAAGACGTTCCTCGCGCTCCTCAAAGCGCTCGACGACCGCGGCGACGCGCCGCGCGTCGTCGTCGCGACGCGCGGCGCGGCGGACGACCCGTCCCTCGACGGCGTCGCGGCCAGTGCGCCCGACGCCGCGCTCGCGTCCTGCGCCGTCTGGGGCATGGCCCGGTCCGCGGCCGCGGAGGCGCCCGAGCGCCGGTTCCGACTCGTCGACCTCTGCCCCTGCGAGCCGAGCCGCGACCGCGACGCCGCGTGCCTCCTCGACGAGCTCGCCGCGGAAACGCCGGCGTCGCGCGCCGAGTCCGCCTGGCGGAAGCGCGCGCGCAAGGCGCCCCGGCTCGCGCCGCTGCCCGTGCCGCGGCTCCTCGAGGCCGGGCCCGTCGTCGACGCGGACCTCGCCGCGGGCGTGCACGTCGTCTCCGGCGGCACGGGGGGCCTCGGCGTCGAGTGGGCGAAGCGGCTCGCGGCCGCCGGCGGCGACGCCGCGACGCTCGTCCTCGCGTCGCGCCGCGCGCCGAGCCCGGCGCTCGCCGCGGACCTCGCCTCACTCGCGCGCGACACGGGCGCGACGGTCGTCGTCGAGCGGGCCGACGTGTCGCGCGCGGCGGGCGCCGAGGCGCTCCTCGCGCGGGGCGCGGCCCTCCGGGCGACGCCGGCGACGAAGCTCCGCGTCTGGCACCTCGCGGGCGTCGTCGACGACGGCGCCGCGCCGGCGCTGACCTGGACCGCTTCGCGGCCGTGCTCGGGG
>NW_008705988.1:5878-6736 GCF_000186865.1 Aureococcus anophagefferens
TACTCGTCCGTGACGGCCCTCGTGGGCAACGCGGGGCAGACGGACTACGGCGCCGCGAACGGCGGCTTGGACGCGCTCGCGGCGCTCCGGGCGTCGCGGCGCGACGCGGCGCGCTGTTTGAGCGTCCAGTGGGGGCCCTGGGCGGGCATCGGCATGGCGAGCCGCATCAAGAGCCTCGGGTCCGGCTCCGAGGGCGCGCCGTTCCTCCCGCTGAACGCGGCCGACGCGTTCGACGGCTTGGACGCGGCGCTCGGCGGCGCGGCGCCCGTCGCCGCCGTCGTCCGCTTCGACGCGGCCTGCGCCGCCGCCGCCGCCGCGCGCGCGCCGCACGTGCGCGCCTTCCTCGGCGGCGCGCTCGGCGACGGCGGCGCCGCGGCCGCGGGCGGGGCCGCGGAGCCGCCGGCCGCGGACCCGGGCGCGGAAGCCGTCGCGGTCTTCGCGCAGCACACGAGCGCGCCCGTGGCGCTCGACAGCGCCCTCGAGACGCTCGCCCTCGACTCCCTCGAGGTGACGGCCATCGTCCGCGACCTCGAGGCGCGCACGGGCGCGAAGCTCGAGCTCCTGGACGTGCTGAGCGCGGCGACCGTCGGCGACGTCGCGAAGTTGGTGGGGGACGCGCGGAGGCCCCGCAAGGGCGGCGCGCTCGACGCCGTGCGGCGCGCGGCGGCGAGCCGGCGCATCGACGTCGCGCGGCTCGCCAAGTCCACGGCGGCGCTCAGCTTCCGGGACGCGGACGCGTGGACGCGGGCGCTACAGCGCGAGTACCCCGGCGCGGTCCTCGACGTGTCGCGCGTCATGGCCTGCGCGACGGCCGACGACGTGGCGGCGCTGCTCACGGCGGCGCCGCCGAGCGCGCGG
>NW_008705989.1:0-994 GCF_000186865.1 Aureococcus anophagefferens
TGAGGATCCCCGGGCGCGGGCGTCGCGGCCTTCGCCTTGTCGCCCGCCTTCTCGTCTTTCTCCTCGTCGTCGACCTTTGCCTTCTCGCCGGCCTTTGCCTCGTTCTCTTTGTCGTCGTCCTTTGCATTCTCGCCGGCCTTCGCCTCGTTCTCTTTGTCGTCGTCCTTTGCCTTCTCCTCTTTGTCGTCGACCTTAGCCTTCTCCTCTTTGTCCTCGACCTTCTCCTCCTTGTCGCCGTCCTTCGCCTTCGCGTCGTCGCCGTCCTTAGCCTCCTCCTTCGTCGCGCCGTCGCCGCCGTCGTCGTCGCCCGGCGCGGGCACGGACTCCCAGGCGTCGTCGTCGTCCGCGTCGGGCTCGTCGTCGTCCTTGGCCGGCGTCAGCAGCGCCGCGGACCCGAGCGCGACGACGTCCGTCGAGACGCCGTCGGCGCCGCCGGGCGTCGACGGCGACCAGGGTGGCCGGGAGCCCCAGGCCGCCGCGAGCGCCGCGCTCCACGTGCCCGCGTCGATGCCCGGCGGCGGCGGCAGGAGCGCGACGCCGCTCTGCGGCGACGCGAGCGCGGGCGTGAGCGGCGGCGCGAGGAGCGCGGCCGGAAGCGCGGCGTCGGCCGCCGCGGCCGACGGCATCGCGCCGCGCGGCGGCGGGCCGCGGCCGATGGCGCCCACGGGCGGCGGTCCGCGGGGCGGGCCGCCCTTGCCCGGGATGGCGCCTCGCGGCGGCGGGCCCGGCGGAGGGCGCCCTGGGGGTTGGCCTGGCGGGGCCCGCGGCGGGCCTCGGGCGGGCATAGATCCAATCGGTGGCGGGGTCCGCGGCGGGCCGCGTCCGGGTATGGCGCCGGGGGGCGGGCGGCCGGGCCTACGTGCGTCGAGTTGCCGTCAGATCAGAGTCGAAAAAAGTCGCTAAAAATTGCCACAAAACTTCAATGTCCACCTTGGCAGGGCCCGGGCAATCCATCTTCTCATCGAGCTCTCGACAAAGAGATCATGTCGAAAGC
>NW_008705989.1:5976-6726 GCF_000186865.1 Aureococcus anophagefferens
CACACTCGAACGCGTGCTCGTCATACGCTGCGTGGCCGGGGCAATCCTTCGTCCTCTTGGCGCTCGAAACCACGTGGGGTGGGCACCGTACCAGCGCACCCGCAAGGTCTTTCCGGTCCATCCACGACGCGCGACAGCCTCCCGTGGTCCACCAGCGCCAGGAGCACTCACGCGCGTCCTCTGGCAGCTCCGAACAACAACGCCTCTGGCAGCTCTCCGCACACAGCGGATCGCCATGGGCAACTACTTGAGCCGGAGGAGCGCCGAGGAGCGGCTCGAGGCCCGGGTCGCCTACCTCGAGGCGGAGAACGCGTCGCTGCGGCGCGCCGCGTCGCGCGGCGACCTTCGCGCGCCGCACCACCGGCCGCGGCTCCCGAGCTGGGACTGGGAGTTCCGCATCCCCAGCGACGTGCTCATCCTGTGCCTGTCGCGCGTGCCCTTCGACGACCTGGGCAGCGTGCGCGCCTGCTGCGGCCGCTGGCACCGCATCGCGCGCGAGGAGTCGTTTGCGCTCGAGCGGCGGCAGACAGGGCAGGACAAGGGTGATTCAACGTCGCTTCAACGTGAGTGTTCCGCGCGCGCGCGTTCTAAAAAAAGCATCCACGCTTCGAGACCGTTCCGAGAGATGATCGCTCGTCCAAAAATCAGCCGAAACGAGTGGAAACCGGCCGAGAGAGGAGCCTTTGAAGTTGGGAATTTCGCACCCTTTTGCTGCCCAGGCGGCGGAGCGGCTTCGCGGAGAGCCGCTGA
>NW_008705990.1:0-1340 GCF_000186865.1 Aureococcus anophagefferens
GGCGACGGCGACGAAGGGCCCGGCGGCCGCGCCGCCGGCCCGGGGCTCGGGCAGCGACAGCGACGTCCGCCGGCCCGCGAGCGCGGCGTCGACGCTGTAGCGGCCCCGCGCCGCGCCGACGCTGTAGCGCGCCGGCCGCGGCCGCGGCGCCGCCTCGCCGTCCTCGTCGCAGCTCCGCGACCGCGCGGGCTTCGATGCCGCGGACCGCGGCGCCGCGGCGCCGGCCTCGCGCCGCAGCCGCTCGTTCTCCAGCGACAGCGCCTCGACGCGCGCGCGCAGCGCCGCCGCGTCGTCGTCGTCGCGCTCCGGCGGCGGCGGCGGCGGCGCGACGTCGTCGCGCTTCGGCGGCGGCGCGGCGTCGCTGGGCTTTGGCGCCGGTAGCGGCGGCGCGACGTCGCTGCGCTTCGGCGGCGGCGCGACGTTCACGCTGTGGCTCGCGCTGAGGGCCCGCGGGCGGGCCATCGTGGTTATTGCCTCGAGGGACGGCGACGCCGCCGCCGCCGACGACGGCGACGCATCCGAAGCGGAGGACGCGCCCGGCGAGTCCGCGGCGGCCTCCAAGATGTCCGCGAAGGCGTTGGGGAGGATAGTTTTTCGCGCGGCCATTGCCAAACCGCCGGGCGGAGGTGCGGCTTTAGGGCGGCAACTCTGGCTCGAGCACCAGCCGTACGACGATGAGCCACGAGCGGGCCGCCCAGAGATTTCTTCTACGCGCGGCGTGGGCGTGACGACAGGGGGTTGCTGGTTGCCGCGGGTGATATGTACTACCCATGAGGTCTCCGGGCAGGGGTGTCGTCGACATGCGGCTCGCGAACACCCCCGGCGCGGGGCCCATCGGAGCCTCGAGATGGCTCCGCGGGAACAATCGCGCCGCACGCACGCCAAAGCCAAAGTCCCACGGCGCCGCCGCGACGACGACGACGACGTCGAGGCGCCGCCGACGCTCCGGCGCACCTCAGAAGAGAGTTCCGACGGCGCCGAGGAGGCGCGCGCCGACAACGACGCCGTGGACGCGCGCGCCGGCGACGACGCCGAAGATACGCGCGGCGGCGCCGTCGCCGCGCCGCGGCGGTCGCCGCGCGGCCCGTCGGCGGCGGCGTTCCGCGAGCTCGACGCGGCGCTCGCGGCGCTGGACTGGTCGCGGCTCGTGACGCGGTCGCGGCGCAACGTCATGCCCGAGGGCGCCGTCGAGGCGCACACGGTCACGCTCGGCGTGCACCCGCGGGACGGCGACGAGAGCAGCTTCATGGACATCCCCGAGGTCCGCGCGGTCTACGACAAGCTCGCGGCGCTCGTCGACGCGTACGACCCGGGCTTCGTGTGGCACTCGATCTGCCTGA
>NW_008705990.1:5660-6721 GCF_000186865.1 Aureococcus anophagefferens
TCGCGCGCGCGACGCGCCTCACCGCGCCGCCCCGCCGCAGTTCACGCCCGCGAACCCGGAGTGCGGGCCGGTGCCGTGCCTCGAGTTCGCGTGCCCCGAGAAGAAGAGCGACGAGAAGGTATAGCGCGCTCGACGACGCCGCGGGCGCGCGGCGACCCGACGGCACCGCGCGGGGCCGCGGCCGCGGGGTTCCCGCGCGCGCATCGCGCCGCGAGGCCCCGGGCCGCGTGACGCGCGCGGCGGCTCCCGCTCGCACGATTACGACACTAGACCCCGTCGGAATGAGGGGCCGCCGCGGCGTCGGCGGCCAGAGAGGAGGCGGCGGTCCGCAGCGGCGGGGCGACGGAGTGGGCGGGCGTCGCGCCGCCCGGTGGCAGCGCTCGAGGATTCCACGAGAGCATTATGGCCTCCGCGAGCCCCGTGGCCGGCGTCGTCGTCAGCGCTGCCGCGGCGGCCATGGACCGCGCCGTGTCCGCGGCGCAGTACGGGCGCCACGACGACGTCGTCGCCATGCTCGACGCCGGCGCCGTCGACGCCGACGGGCGCGACGGCGACGGCTGCTCCCTGCTGCAGTGGGCGGCCATCAACAACCGCCTGGCCATCGTCGACGAGCTCCTGCGGCGCGGCGTCGACGTCGACGGCCACGGCGGCGTCCTCGACGAGACGGCCATGCAGTGGGCGACGCGCCACGGCCACGTCGGCGTCGTCTGCCGGCTCCGCGAGGCGGGCGGCGACGCGACGCACCGGGGCAACGAGGGCGGCGCCGCGGTGCACCTCGCCTGCCGCTACCAGCAGGTGCGCGTGCTCTGCTACCTCCTCGCGCGCGACGTGTCGTCGACGGCGGCGGCCTCGGGGCTCCTCGAGGCGCTCGACGCGCGCGGCCGCACGCCGCTCATGGTCGCCGTCGAGTGGTTCTGGTCGAACCCGAAGCGCGCGCTCGACGTCGTCCGCGCGCTCCTCGCCTTCGGCGCGTCGGCGACCTTCGCCGAGCGCGAGGGCGGCCGCACGGCCCTGCACATCGCCGCGGAGCGCGGCGTCGACGGCGCGGTCTTCGACCTGCT
>NW_008705991.1:0-1208 GCF_000186865.1 Aureococcus anophagefferens
TCGCGACCGCGGCGTGACGAGCGCCGCGGAGCTCTGCGCGCGGCGCGACGACCCGGCGCTCGCGATCCCGCCGCACGTCCGCCCGAATCTGGCGCTCGCGCCCGTGGGCCCGTCGGCGACGCGCATGGACCGCGAGGAGACGGAGGCGATCCTCGGCCGCTTCGCGGCGGCGGCGGCGGAGGTCGGCCTCGCGTCGACGGCCGTCGGCTCCTACCGGCGCGGCAAGGTCGGCGGCCACGATTTGGACGTCATGCTCCACGCGCCCGAGGGCGCGCCGCTCGTCGCGGTCGCGGACTACGAGTTCCACGACGGCGACGGCGCGGGCTTCCGGCTCCTCGAGCGCTTCTTCGCGCGCCTCGCGGCCATCGACGTCGGCGGCGCGCCCTTCCTCCACCCGCACCGGACCATGGGCGGCCTCATCGGCGCCAAGGAGGCGCCGAAGCTCGGCATCCGCCACTGCTTCGTGCGGTCGCCGGCCGTGCCGGGCGCGTTCCGCCAGGTCGACTTCATCCTCTGCCCCACGGAGATCATCGCCCACGGCCTGCTCGGCTGGTCGGGCTCGACGTCGTTCCAGCGCTCGCTCCGCGACTACGTCAACCACGCGCACGAGAAGAACTGGGCCGAGGTGCCGGACCGGCGGCCCATCGTCGGCCGCCGCGGCTGGAACGTGACGCGCGACGGCACGCGCGTCGGCTCGCTCATCGAGGGCCGCGAGCTCGACGAGGACGAGCACTGGGCCTGGTCCCAGAACGGCATCGCCATCGCCCGCGGCAAGCACAGCAGCAAGGGCAAGGACGGCGAGCAGTTCGAGACGACCTACGAGGAGTGCAACATCAACCTCCGCACGGAGGCCGACGTCTTCCGCTTCTTCCACCTCGACTACCGCGCGCCGCACGAGCGCTGCGCGTAAAAGATACAAGCCTTAGAGCCGGAACTGCAGTGGGTAGGGCTGGGGTAGCAGGCCCCGAACTTCGAGCAGGGGGAGCGCCGCGGTGCTCGCGTACTCGACGAACTTGCGCAAGTCGTCGGGCATGTCGACGTCGATTTCGCCCCGGGCCTGGAGGCGCCGGAGGAACCCTCCTAGTTTGGTTTCCATGGTCATGTCAATTGGGGTGCCGATGAGCGAGAGACGCGCGAAGGACGCGCCGCGCGCGAAGAGCACGCCGTCGATTAGATCAGCGGAAATGGAACCGTGCGAAAGGTCGAGA
>NW_008705991.1:5420-6714 GCF_000186865.1 Aureococcus anophagefferens
AACCGAGGCGCGCTGGAGGGACCGTGTCCGGTTTGGCGCCACGCGAGGAAGGGGGTTTTGGGGCAGCTCTTGGACGTGTTCGCGATGATGATGGTCGTGGACCGTCTGCTGGCGCTGCAGAGCCCTTCGTTGGTACCTATGGATGGGCTCGAGCATCTCAGGACACGAAAAGTTCTCGACCTCGAATGCCCGCACGCTGCCCGAGAAACTGTGTTGCGACACCGTCGGCGCCGGGGCTGCGCAGGCTCTGAGATCGTGGGAAAAGTGTGTCCTGAAGGTTTCGAGCCCCCCGCGGGTACCCATAGGGCGCCTCCAACCTCTAAGGACAAGAAAATATCGCACACTCGACTCACACCGCCGCCCTCTCGTCCCGCCGCCGAACAACCGTCGCGCTCGCGAGCCAACGCAATGATCTCAGCAGCCCAAATTCGCTGCCCCGCCCCGTCGAAGGGTTCCGCAGCCGCGCCGCGCCGCGCGACCCGCCATCGTTGCACTCAGCCCGCGCGCTGCGGCGTGGAAGAAGAAAGAAAACGCTAGCGGCGGCCCCGAGTAGTACGAGGACCTCGCGTTTCGCCTGCCACCCCATCTAGATTTATATCCCCTTGGTGGCGGCGGCTCCGCTGAGGCGGATCCCGATGTTTGACCGCGGTTGAACCAGATGTTGCCGCTCGGCCGACCAGAAGTACTCTGCAGTCCGCGCTGGAAAAACAAGCGCTAGAAACCGCTCTCTCGAGCAATGGCATTACGCGGGAGGAGCGCGCGTCCCTCACGGCTCCGGCGCGCACCTGCTGCCCGCGGGATTGCCGCACGCGAACCCCTGGGCCCCCAACCACCCGCAGTGGCCGTTGGGTGGCGGCGCGCCGGGGCAGTACTCGTGGTCCGGGCAGCCGCACTTCGTGAAGTTCGTGTCGTCGTCGCCCATCGGCGCGGCGACGGCCTCGGGCATCTTCACGCACGCGTCGGTGCCGTTGCTCGCGCCGCAGATGTAGCCCGTGCAGCAGGGCGTGCCGCTGATGATGTCGCGGCTGCAGGTCTCGCCCGCGGCGATGCAGGACGTGCAGGTCAGGCCCGGGAGCTCCAGCGCGGGCTGCTGCAGGCCCGGGAGCTCCAGCGCGGGCTGCTGCTCGGCCATGTACTCCCAGCAGCGGAAGGTCTCGCAGCACGGAGGGAGGCTGTCGTCGAGGGCGCAGGTGGCGCCTTCGCTCAGGCACGTCGAATTGCTGCCCCGGAGGCTGAAGCCGGCGGCGACGTGCGGGAGGATCATCAGAAGCTTGGCCATCGTGATCGTCGATAA
>NW_008705992.1:0-808 GCF_000186865.1 Aureococcus anophagefferens
GGGCGCGACGAGCGGCGCGAACGCGCGCCGCAGCCCCGCGCGGTCGCGGTCCGCGCGCGCGATGGCCCGCTCCAGGGACCGGCGCAGGGCGTCGGCGGCGCGGCCCAGGCGCCGCGCGCTCAGGCCCGGCCCCCGCGACGCCTCGGCCGTGAAGGCCTCGAGCGCCGCGTCGTCGCGCGGGCCCGCCGCGGCGCCGCCGGACGGCAGCGCGACAGGCCGCGCGCGCGCGCCCCTGGCCAGATCGCCGTGGCGCCGCCGGCGCCGCACGGCCGGCGACGCCGGCGCGAAGCACGTCCAGGCGCAGGCCGGCGGCGCGTAGTCCGACGCCTCGACGACCGCGTCCAAGGCGTCCAATGCGCCGCCGTAGTCCCCCGCCGCGACGCGCGCGGCCGCGCGCATGAGCCCGATCTGCGCGAAGGCGCAGAGCGCCGCCGGCAGCGCGTGGTTCTCCGAGATCAGCGCGCAGTCGTCGCAGAAGCCCAGCGCGACGTCCACGCGGCCGTCGCGGACGGCGTCGCCGAACGCGAGGACGCAAAAGTGGAACGCGAGGAGCGGCTGGTCGCTGCAGAGCGCGTGGAACGCGACGTCGCCTTCTAAACCCGGCGACGACTCGTTCTTGACCAACCGAAACGTCTGCCAGCAGACGATCTGGCGGTGCACCTTCCGCCGGTCCGCCGTGACCATCTGGTGGTAGAGCACGGACCGCGCCAAATCGCTCACGAAGACGACGTCGTTCCCGTCGGCCACGACGTACTTTAAACGCAGCAGCTCGCGGGAGACGTCGCCGAACGAGCTCCGCGACGCCTCG
>NW_008705992.1:5269-6706 GCF_000186865.1 Aureococcus anophagefferens
TTCGTAGCGTGGCGCTGTGTGCGGCTCCGTCGACGTCGGCGTCTTCGCTCTCTTCGTCGGCGTCTTTGCTCTCTTCGGTCCCGCTGACCACGGGTGTCCTCTTCGGCGGTGCCCTCGGCTAGCCACTTGTGGTCCTGAGGTTGAATCGGCCTAGTCGAGCCGGACGTCCTGCCCGTCGGGTGCGGGTGCCTTCGTTCTCAACCTCCCCCGGTCCACGGAGAGTCCGTTGAGTGTCGTCTGAATGAGGCGACTCAGGATGCTACTGCCTTGCGCCAGTCCCGGCGTGCTCTCGGCGTGGCGGTGGTACCAGGCGTGGCGCGAGTGTACCGCCGCCTCCGTCCCGAGTGCGCGCACGATCTTCAGGGTGGAGGAGGGGGCCGGTGTGGTTCGCCAGATCCCCGGCTAGGCCTCCGCCCGCGCCTTCCCCGGCGGGATCTTCGGGTGTGCTCCCCCTTCAATAACTTGGTCAACGTGCGCAAGATGCCGCGGCTCGGGTGACGATGGAGTCGGGCACGATGGAGGCTGCCCCGCTCATCCCCCCGGCGACGCCAACAACAACCGCGCCGACGGTGCGGTCGACGAGCCCCGCGCCGCGGCGCACGCGGCGGACGCCGCCGCCGTCGCCGCGGCGGCGCAAGCTGCCCGTCGAGTACGTCGGCGGCTCGAGCCCGCCCCAGAGCTACGAGTACGTGGCCTGCGGCGTGCTCTACGCCAACGCCATGGGCCTCTGCGGCGTCGTGCTCGTCGCCCTCGGCTCGACGCTGAGCACCATCGCGGGGCGCTGCGGGACGACGGCGACGGACGCGGGCACGGTCTTCCTCGCGCGGGGCTTCGGCGCGGTGCTCGGCGGCGCGCTGGACGTCAAGCTCTTCGAGGCGACGGCGCCCCTGGGCCGCCAGCGCAAGGTCGTGGTGCTGGCCCAGCTCTTCCTCGCGCTCGTGCTCGGGCTCATGCCGGGGTGCACGTCCGTGTGGGTGCTCCACGTGCTCTGGGGCGCGACGGGCCTGGGCACGGCGACGCTGGACACGGGCGTCCAGATCGCGACGCGCGACGCCCAGGGCCCCCACGCGCCGGCCTGGCACGTCTACAACACGGTCGCCTTCGCCGTCGCGGGCGCCGTCGTGCCGCTGACGTTGTTGCTCACGGAGAACGTCGCGGAGCTCTACGGCGTCGTCGTGCTCCTGGCCGTGGGCAACGCCCTCGCGCTCTGGTTCGGCCCGCGCCTGCCCGGGGAGCTCGACCCGTCCGTGACGCCCGCGGCCAAGTCGCCGCGGTCGGAAGGCGCGCACCTCGACGGCCGGCCGGTGCTCGCCAGGGCAGCAAAAGGGTGCGAAATTCCCAACTTCAAAGGCTCATATCTCGGCCGTTTTCCACTCGTTTCGGCTGATTTTTGGACGAGCGATCATCTCTCGGAACGGTCTCGAAGCGTAGATGCTT
>NW_008705993.1:0-1585 GCF_000186865.1 Aureococcus anophagefferens
CGCGTTTCTCGGGTCGTTGACCAGGTTTGAGCCGCGGCGCGCGTCGTGCTTGGCAGCCCGTCCACAGCCGAGTTTCGGCATGGATGGCTGCTTTTCAGCTTTGGTCCTCCAGAGGACATGTTGGACGGACCCCTGATGCGCTGGGGTCCAGCGGGAGGGTCGCCAGGGGGTGTTTTGGCGCCCACCATAATCACTGTTCATGACTACTCAGAGAGTCCAATCGATCAATGGTCTATCAGTTGACTCATGAACTGTTTAAGCACAGTTGATTCGACTGAGCGGAGGGGGAGGTCAAGCGGGGCCAGGGCGTGGTCTGAAAGGCCTGCCGTCGGCCCGGGGGGGGGCGGCGCCTCCCTCGGCTCTCCCCCACCGACGAGTGCGCCCGTAGATGTCACCTGCGCCGGTGTTTTACGTCGACGCGCGCGCGAGGCGCGCGGGACTGGACAGCGCGCGCCAGGTCTTCGGCGAAGGCGTAGGTACGGCAGATGATGTCGCCGGGGAAGGTCTGCTTGGGCTCGGCGTAGCCCACGCCGCAGAGGCTGGCGCCGTGGGTCTCGGACGTGCACGCGGTTGCCCTGAAAGCCCGCCGCGCGGCGGCGAGCGATTCGGGCGCCGCGGTGAGTCTCGAGCCAGCGCGCTTCCATGGAGCGCGGCACGGTCGTGCGCCTCCCTCGAACGCGGAAGTCGGCGGCCTCGCGGGTCCGAACCCAGAGATGCCAGGGGGTGCCGAACCAGCGTGCTCGCGCACGACCTGAAGTCGCCGCCGCCAGCCGACACTGGATGGGACGGCCGGAATGCGCCACCGTCAAGCCGTGCACGGACAACGTCGCGCCGGACTCCCAGACGAGCAGCGGGCCCGCCATGGTCGGGCCGGGGGGGCAGCGACGACGGCGGCGCGTCATGCTTCACGAGCGGCTGGGCTGCTCCCTGGTGTACTATTTTTTAGACCTGTGTGTGTCCACAATCAGCCGCCCTTGTCCACGACCCGGCGCCCGGACACGTCCCCGGGCATTCCGGCACGAAAGGCGGCGGTACCGGGGCCATACCGCAGCTCGTCGACGGTGTATTTTATTTTATTTTATTTTTTTAATATTTTCGGCCGCGCGTGCACGCGCGCGCTTCCGCGAGGTCGTCTTACACGGCACCAAGGACGTCGAAAATGAATTCAGAGTCTCCGAAATGTATTTAGGCGTACGGGGTTCGTCCCGATTGAGCTGACTTGAGCTTAGGGGTTCCGGGGAGGACAAGTTAACCCGCGTTGTTCCCACCCCTCAGAAACCGACGCGTTTGATCGCGTGGGACAGGCCCTCGAATTTAATTCGAACATTTTTCTAAGAAACTTGTCCATTCGTCCCCGCCAGCACTCTGGGATTTTCCACCGCGCGTCGCCATCGGTAAGATTTTGCTTACTTCCAACAAGAAGCGCTTCCGACGGCGGGCGCCGTAAGCTCAGCGCGGCCGGTGAATTTAATTGGAGGACCGCGGCTCGTAGTAAAAGCAAACGCTTTGGTTAATTTATTGAAGTAGTAATCGGAAACCTCATCGAAATCGTACAAAAACTGCATCGTTTCGACCGACGGATAAC
>NW_008705993.1:5658-6696 GCF_000186865.1 Aureococcus anophagefferens
CGTCGCCGCCGTCGAGCACGCGCTCGACTTCTGCCGCGACGCGCTCGGCGACGGCGCGGCGCCGCGGGGCCCCCGCGCGGCGCCGCGCGCGGTCGCGGCGCTCTTCGCGGCCGCGTCGGGCCCGGGCGGCGAGGCGCCGCGCGCCTGGCGCGCCGCCGTGAACGCGGCGGCGGGCCTCGTCGGCCCGCCGGGCCGCGACGACGACGCGCGCGCGTTCCTCGCGTGGTGCGGCCGCGCGGCGGCGGCGCCGGCCCGGGCCGCGCTCGCGGGCCTCTGGCGCGCGCGCCGGCTCCCGCCGGCCGCGCTCGGCGACGTCGCCGCCTACGCGGGCGACGGCGCGGCCGTCGCCGGCGACCTCTTCGGCCACCTCCGCGCCTGGGAGGCCGCGGCGTGGCCCCGCGACGCGCCCGCGTGCCCGATGGCCCGCGCCAAGCTCGCGTGCCTCCTCGACGCCGTCGGCGACGACCGCGCGGCCGCCTGGCGCGACGAGCTCGCCGCGCGCGACGACAGCGACGACGAGCCGCCGTAGGCCCGCGCGCGGCCCGCGGCGACGCGCCCCCCCGCGGTCGGTCCCCGCGCTTACGCGCCCCGCGCGCGGGCATTGGGCGCCGGGCGCCCTACTCGTCGTTGCCGCCGCGGGCGACCTGGCCGGCGATGCGGTCGAGGTCCTGCTGGCCGACGCGCGTGATCGCGCGGCCGCCGGTCGCCGTCTTCTCGAGGACCTTGGTCTCCTCGAGCTGCTGGAGCACGGAGCGGATGACGCCCGCCGCCGCCTTCTGGTAGCACTTGGCGCGCGAGCCCCGGCGGTACTGGCCGCCGTACCACTTGCGGAGCGCGCCGATGCCGATGCCCGGCTTGAGGTAGACCTTGCGCGCGATCGACGCGGCGCGGACGAAGTACCAGTCCTCGTTCGTCGGCGCGAGCTCCTTGTGGACGCCCGTCTTGACGAGGTCGCACCACTTGGGGATCTCGAAGCGGTCGCTGTTCTTGAGGTGCGCGGCGTACGACTCGATAACACGGCGGCGGACGTCGCGACGG
>NW_008705994.1:0-990 GCF_000186865.1 Aureococcus anophagefferens
TGGAGCCGGCGCCGTCGTTCTCGTACGCCCCGACGGCCAGCGCCGTGCCGTCCGCGCTCAGCGACACCGAGGGGCCCGACTCGTCGTACGCGGCCTCGCCGTCGATGTCCTCGCCGCGCTGAACCCACGTCTCGTCGACGGGGTCCCACGCGAACACGCGCGCGTGGCCCGCGTTGGAGCCGGCGCCGTCGTTGTAGCGCGCCCCGACGGCCAGCGTCGTGCCGTCCGCGCTCAGCGACACCGAGTAGCCCGACCGGTCGTCCGCGGCCTCGCCGTCGATGTCGTCGCCGCGCTGCTTCCACGTCTCGTCGACGGGGTCCCACGCGAACACGCGCGCGTGGCCCGCGTTGGAGCCGGCGCCGTCGTTGTAGGGCGCCCCGACGGCCAGCGCCGTGCCGTCCGCGCTCAGCGACACCGAGTAGCCCGACAGGTCGCCCGCGGCCTCGCCGTCGATGTCGTCGCCGCGCTGCTTCCAGGTCTCGTCGACGGGGTCCCAAGCGAACACGCGCGCGTGGCCCGCGCCGGAGCCGGCGCCGTCGTTCCCGTACGCCCCGACGGCCAGCGTCGTGCCGTCCGCGCTCAGCGACACCGAGATGCCCGAGAAGTCACTCGCGGCCTCGCCGTCGATGTCGAAGCCGCGCTGAACCCACGTCTCGTCGTCGGGGTCCCACGCGAACACGCGCGCGTGGCCCGCCCAGGAGCCGGCGCCGTCGTTCCCGGACGCCCCGACGGCCAGCATCGTGCCGTCCGCGCTCAGCGACACCGAGTAGCCCGAGTAGTCGTACGCGGCCTCGCCGTCGATGTCGTCGCCGCGCTGCTTCCAGGTCTCGTCGACGGGGTCCCAAGCGAACACGCGCGCGTGGCCCGCGTTGGAGCCGGCGCCGTCGTTCTCGTACGCCCCGACGGCCAGCGCCGTGCCGTCCGCGCTCAGCGACACCGAGTAGCCCGAGTAGTCGTACGCGGCCTCGCCGTCGATGTCGTCGCCGCGCT
>NW_008705994.1:5278-6691 GCF_000186865.1 Aureococcus anophagefferens
GACGTGCACCGAGGACTCGAAGACGTAGCGGAGCGGGTCCCGGCGCGCCGGCCGCCGGCCGCGCCGCGCAAGAGCGAGTCGCTCTTCGCCGTCGTCGAGGCGCCCGCCGCGGACCACGCCGCCGGCGGGCCGCGAGGTCGGAGGCCGGGCCTCCATGCGCTTGACGTGCACCGAGGACTCGAAGACGTAGCGGAGCGGGTCCCGGCGCGCCGGCCGCCGGCCGCGCCGCGCAAGAGCGAGTCGCTCTTCGCCGTCGTCGAGGTGCCCGCCGCGGACCACGCCGCCGGCGGGCGACGAGGTCGGAGGCCGGGCTTGCATGCGCTTGACGTGCACCGAGGACTCGAAGACGTAGCGGAGCGGGTCCCGGCGCGCCGGCCGCCGGCCGCGCCGAGTCGCTCTTCGCCGTCGTCGAGGTGCCCGCCGCGGATCACGCCGCCGGCGGGCGACGAGGTCGGAGGCCGGGCTTCCATGCGCTTGACGTGCACCGAGGACTCGAAGACGTAGCGGAGCGGGTCCCGGCGCGCCGGCCGCCGGCCGCGCCGCGCAAGAGCGAGTCGCTCTTCGCCGTCGTCGAGGTGCCCGCCGCGGACCACGCCGCCGGCGGGCCGCGAGGTCGGAGGCCGGGCCTCCATGCGCTTGACGTGCACCGAGGACTCGAAGACGTAGCGGAGCGGGTCCGCCCTCGCCCGGGCGCCGGGGGGCGCCCGTTTTGGGCCGAAACCCGTCGCGAGCGCTCGATTTTTCGGGCGACGTTCGAGGAGAGGGGGTTAAAGAGGGGTCGGGGACACTTTCGGGGACACCATGACGGGACACGGGGCGGCGCTGTGAGGATGAGGGCGTGAGCGGATGGAGAGTGTCTATCGCTTATTTCTAGCGATTTTGTCGGACAAAAGATGATGGGGGGGGCTTGATCATGGACTAGGTCGGCGGCCCGTGGGCTTGATCAGACCATCGGCTTCGAACGCCATGCGGCCGCGACCGCGCAGGGGCCCCTAAACAACGTTGCGTCTTGCAGACGCGGCCGAGACGCGGGAGACGCGAGTTCCGGGACGCGGCAGGACGCGGCCAAGACGCCCCGGGACGCGGCCGAGACGCGCCGGAGACGCGGGACGCGGCCGGGACGCGAAAAAAAAGACGCCAGAGACCACCCCAGGACCGAACCCACGACCACGAAAGACGACCCCGGGACCGAAACCAGACCCGCGGGACGCGAGAGACGCGCGAGAGACGCAGCCCAGACGCGGGACGCCGGCCCAGACGCCGGCCAGACGCCGCCAGACGCGGCCGAGACGCCCCAGACGCGGCCAAGACGCGACTTCCGAGACGCGCCGGAGACGCCGGAGGACCTGGCGGAGACTGCCCGGGGACTTAGCGAAAGACGCCCAGACCGCGCGTGCCTAGGGGCCCCTAGGG
>NW_008705995.1:0-1893 GCF_000186865.1 Aureococcus anophagefferens
GCCGTCCCAATAACAACGTCCGAAAGCGCCAGAAACAGCATGGCTCTGCCCAGCGTAGCGCCGGCGCAGATCGTCGCGATCCGAACATCATTGACGAGCACCTTCCGGATGAGATCGAGCTCGAGCGACGATTCCGGCTCCGCGTCCGACGACTCGCAAGGCACAAATATGTGAAGGCGGTTCGCGTCCAGCGCGCGCATGAAATCGGCCAAGAAACTCTCATCAAGTAGCGGCCGCACCATCTCGATGCGTGTGGCGGCGTCGTCCCGGCGCACGCGAAGCGAAGCGCCTCGAGACTCGTGCCGCGCGTATTCCCGCACGCCGACCGCGGTCACTCCGCAGAGGTAAAACGCGCCATCCTGACGATCCGAGGACCACGATGGCTCGAAGCCGAAGCGACCATGTGTGCTTTCAAAAGCGGTAATCAGAGCCAGCGCGTCGGGAATCGTCTTCGGCTTTCGACGCGCCAGACGTTCGAGCGCGTCCAAAGGATGGACGGGGAGGCCGTCGGACTCAAAGGCGAACATGCTCGCGGCGCAGCCCGAGCCGTAGGAAAAGCACAAGACGCGTCCGTCAGTTCCTCAGATAACGAGCGAAAGAAGACACGCGTACAGAGGGCACGTGTACGTCGTCGCGTTCTGAGCGCTGATCGCCGTGCCGAGCAGGACGTGCCTGTCGTAGAGCCGCTCGTGATCGCCTTTCGACAGGGCGTGCATGGCCTCGCACATGACTCGGAAGTTCCGCTTGGCGTGGTACGGAGCGTTGCAGTGGTAGGCGACGCGATCGTAGACGAGGAGAAGGTCGCGACGATCGAAGCGGCCCTGGCACCAGAGCATGGCCTCTTCATACTAGGTGGTAGCCACGGCGACGTCTACGAGGGCGTCGTTGGACGACCATCCGACGGGCCGGTAAAAGTCCCAGGCATGCTTGACGAAGGTCGTGCACCGCGTCTCCATGGCCAGAGAAGCGCGCGGTCCCGCGAGCAAGGACACCGCCGACGCGCCGACGCCGGCCAATTGAGCCGGGTCCGGGTGCACGGCCGGGTCAGAGCAGACGACGGCGCCGTACCTCCCAGTCCATCCCGGGCCGTGAATCCAGTTCCTGGTGCTCAAGAGCGCGTTCGTACCGCCGTAACAGGCGTTCACGGTGTCCGCGCCCTGGACGTCGAGGTCGCCGGTCGCCTCGAACAAAGACATGAGGAAGGACTTTGTGGACTTACCACGGTCGACGCTGCTCTCCGTACCACACTCGAGTCGGCCGACGTCCTCGAAAGCAAGCTCGCTTCGAGCGAGCAGCCGACAAAGCGCCGACAGCGCCATCGAAACCGCGTCCTCGTCGTCGCTCGCGAAAGTGACGAGCTCCTGGCCTCGGCCCACAGTGTAGCGCCCGGGGCTGCCGTGGAAGCGCTCCACGTCCGTCGCACGGACGCAGAGACTCGGTGCGTGGTAGTCCAGGGCGACGATGCCCGCCTCGTCCGCGCGGCGCCGTCTCCGGGCGTCTCGGGCGACCGGCGGGAGCGACGAGGCGCCGGCGCGTCGCGCGTGTACGCCGAGTGCGCGGAGCGCGACGGCGCCTTGGGCATCGAGTAGCGTCACGTTGGTAACATGGAAGTGCGACGAGTCCTGGACCCGTCAAACGTCGATCCAGACCGCATTCGCGGGGCGCGACTCGATCGCGTCGATCGCCAGGACGTCGGCTGCGCTTCTGTCCAGGACGCCCGTCTCGAGGGCCGCCGTTGTGCGCAGGGCAACGGTGAAGGCGGTCTCGAGCGGAAGCGACATTCGCAGACGGCCCAGCAAGGCACCGGAGCGGTCGAAGAGCAGAGACGCGACATCGAGGTCGCCGACGACGACGCGCCCCTCGACCGGCGCGCCGAATGAGCGCCGCTCGAAA
>NW_008705995.1:4369-6693 GCF_000186865.1 Aureococcus anophagefferens
TCCGCAACACGACAGCGAGGCCGACGTTGAGCAGGAGCACCTGCTGTAGCTGTAGCACGCGGCCCTCGGGCAGCCCAACACCGAATGCGGCCGCGTCGAAGCACTCCTGCCCGACGAACGACCCGTAGCTGGCGGACGACGGCGTCGAGTCGGCTTCGTCTTCCCACCGCGCGGCGGGGATGCTCGACGGAGCCACCGTCGAGCTGCAGATGAGCCCTCGTAGTCGCGTCAGCGTTCCCGCAGTGCCCGTCAGTCGCACTCGCCCGCGCAGGATCGACGGCTTCGGCCCGGAGGTAGACTTTCGCTCGACAACGGCCGTCGCCGGCCGTTGCGTTCGAGGCGCCGCGACCTCCAAGTGGGCCGCGATGGCGTCCAGGGTCGGATGGTCGAACACGAGAGTCGCGGGCGCCTCGATGCTCAGCTGGGCCGCGATCGCGTTCGTGAAGGCAGTGACGGTCAGCGAGTCCATGCCGGCCGACATGAGAGGCGCGTTCGGAGGGACGACCGTCCCCAGCAGGGCCGCCGCGCACGATGCGATCGTAGCGCGTGCGGGTAGCGGTGAGGCGATGCTCGCGGGTCGAATGACCTAATTCGGAGCGGCGCTGGCAGCGCTCATTTGACGGCGGGGTCGTAAGCTCAAGACCACCTGCAGAGTAGCGTCGCTCGGAAGCCACGGGGTGCGCTCCATAGGTGTTCCCGGCGACAAAACCTTGAGAGCTTGGGCTTGTGATGGCCACATCGCCATCTAACCCTCTGTTCCAAACTCTAATCATTGCAAACTCCTCTTTCGTGGCGCAAAGACTCGGTGCTCCGACCTTGAACGCGCGCGGGAGACAACACGAAAAGGGCGTCGAGGGTAGCCATGGATAACGGGAGACGATTGGTCTACCGCGGAGACAATTCTGCGAGTATTGCAAGCCAGGGCGCTCGGAAATGTAGTTGTTTGGGATCTCTCACTGAATAATCGCATGCCGGCAGATCAGTGCGTGACGCGTCGTAGACGCTGACTTTGGCGAAAGTGCGAGCTGGCAAGCGGGGGCTATACCGACGAGCGCACAGCGTCTGAGGCACAAACTCCGTGCGCGATGATGCCGCTCCAGCCGAAGGAGCTCACGCCCCCCAGACGCTCCACGCCCACTGTACCCGCCGCGTCGGTGCCCACGAACACGACGTCTTTCCTGCGGACCGAGCCGACTTGGCCGTTGAGCCTGCGCAGCTGCGCGTTTGCGACCCACGCCGTTCGAGTGATGAGCTCGACGATTCGGAGGACCCCGGCGACGCCCGCCGTCGATTCCATGTGGCCCACGTTCGCTTTCACAGCGACAACAGAAAGAGCGGACTTCTTGCTCGACGCGACCGCCGCTATCGCGCTCATCTCGATCGGATCGCCGAGAGCGGTGCCCGTCCCGTGCGCCTCGACGACGCCGGTACTCTCTGCTTTGCACGAGGCATCGCTCGAGGCGCGTCGGAGCAGGAGCTGCTGTGAAGCTCCATTCAGGGCCGTGAAGCTCGCGCTTCGACCGTTGTGCCGAGCCGAGGACCCGCGGAATCGAATCGTCGAGTCGCGACCGCCTGGTTTCATACTGATCGCGCCGCAGCCCTCGCCGCGAGCGTAGCCATCGGCGCGCGAGTCCATCGTGTGGCATCGGCCTCGCGCGGAGGTCATGCCCGCCAGCGCGGGACCCACGTGCGCGGCAGGCGCGAGGATGGCGTTCGGCCCGGCGACCACCGCGCCCGAGCACTCGCCATGCTGCAAGCTACGCCGGGCCAGGTGGACGGCGATCAGGCTCGAAGAGCATGCGGTGTCCACGACAACGCACGGCCCTCGCATCGCAAACGCGTACGACAGCCGAGCTCCGGCCGCGGAATATCCCACGCCCGTCAGGTCGTATGGACCCGGCTCAGCTGGGAGCTGGGACGCGGCGTCCATGTTCATCATGCCCGTGAAGCTGCCGACGTTCGATTCACCGAGCGAAGCCCGGCGGCTTCCTCCGCGATGAACGGCCTCGTAGCCGACCTCGAGCAGCATTCGCTGTTGCGGCTCGAGCGGAACCGCCTCGGCCGGCTTCATCCGGAAGAAGGCGCCATCGAACCAGGAGAGCTCGGCCGATAGGAACGACCCGTAGCCAGCGCGCGCGACCACGTCGGAGCTGAATCGCCTCGTCTCGACTCGATCCGCGTCCCATCTCGCGAGCGGCACAGATCCGCACGTCACGCATCCATCCTGCGAAAGGCCCCACAGGTCGCCCGCGGCGCAGCTCCGATCGCGCACGGGCAGGAGCGCAGCCGTCGAGGTGATCTCGAGCACCAGGGGATCCTCAGAG
>NW_008705996.1:0-1068 GCF_000186865.1 Aureococcus anophagefferens
ACCAATGTGCCGGCACACCGACAAAACGCTATTTCTGGTTGTGCCGGCACACTTCGCTTCGCCAGATCCACTCGGCCCGACTAATATCCCGGCGCGGCTAGCTTAACGCAGATAGTCCCCACCGCGCGGCTGGCGACTCAAAAAGTTTTGATTTCCACCCTGCCAGTTTAGCTTAATCCAGCATATGCAAATGCTACTATGGTTCCAAGCGGGTGCGATAGGAAGTTGGGATAGTTTATTAGCTCCCTCCTTGAGTGTGCGCTTGGATGGCGCAGCCACCTCAGCCACACTCCTGGTGTTGCCCCCCGTCGTCAATAGCCAAGTAGCCAAGCTGGCGGATATGCTAATTCGATTAAGCGTCCGTGAGCCGGGTGGGTTAGTATGTGCTGGCGCCTAGCCAAGGGTGTCAGCGGGCCGAAGGGTGTCCTTCCCGGGGGCAGACAAGCGCGCATAGCTGGGATACATTGGTGCAGGTATATATGGCGAATGCATAGTCGGTTCGCTGAAGGAGTCGACTCTGACGGATCTCGCTAGCTATAATAGAGCGAGGTCAGCTAGGCCATTCATCGCCGGGGGTCCAGTGTCTGAGGACAAGGAGATCAAACAGCTTGATCCGATTTTGGTCCCACATGAGGTCGTTTCTTGTGGTGGAGTATGTAACCTCCCACGCGTAGGCCTCTCCGCTCTCGTCAATGTTCATCTCCGCTTGATTTTTTTTCAAAAGGAATTTCTCATCAGCTGCAAGAAAAATATTTTCGGGAGCATCAGAGAGGCTGGTCACAAGCGCGGTGGCACGCGTCTCGGCGTTCTGGCTGTGATGGGGGTTGTTCTCGAAATACGTCTCGAGAGCATTGGCAAAGTATGCGCCAAGTCTGGGCAGAGACTGAAGCCAATGGATATCGGCTTGGGGAAGCGTGGCCCATGTAGGACCTAGCTCTCGATGGAGCCTGGCAACTTCGGCAAGGAGGGGTATATTAGAGGCTGCACAAGATCGGCTTCGAAGCATTATGTTGAAAATCTCAAGATAGACTCTGACCGCTTTGGCGTGTCTCTCTCGATCTGCANGAT
>NW_008705996.1:2576-4040 GCF_000186865.1 Aureococcus anophagefferens
CGTATCTTATTTATGGCTCGCCAGGATATTGATCAACAACCAGTCCTCACAAGCTAGAGAGTTTTCCTTAGTTAGAGGATCACGATCCAGAGAGACACAGCCCGGTGTGTTTGGCAGTGTGACTTAGAGTGCCGCTGCCAGCGGACCGGGCGGCAGGCTGGGGACCTCAAGGAGGCTGCCCCATCGCGTGGTGCAGCTGGCGATAGGTATCTTTGGCCACGTTGAGGCCGGACTTGCCCCTGGGGACTATCCGCTGGGAGGCCGGTGACGGGGCTGGAGAGGCCGTTGGGGGGAAGTGTCCTTGGCGTCCTGTGCTCCCCCGCAGCGAGCTGGGGAAG
The DNA here is from genome assembly GCF_000186865.1 of Aureococcus anophagefferens. Taxonomy (NCBI): domain Eukaryota; class Pelagophyceae; order Pelagomonadales; family Pelagomonadaceae; genus Aureococcus; species Aureococcus anophagefferens. Next base: position 2,915 of record NW_008705996.1, read on the forward strand.
CAGCGCGGACACGCGAGATGAGGATGTGGTCTATAGGCTAGGCGTTCTCGTCGACGACGAGGGGCGGGCCCTGTCGTTGTGGTAGAGCTTGACCTCGTTCTCGCGCATGTGCTTGCCGCGCGTGATGGCCTGGATCTTGATGATGCCCTTGAGCATGCCGACGTCCGCGTCGTCGGACGCGTAGGCGCCCAGGTCTGTCGACCGTGATGTTCGTGATCTCGTCGAAGTCCTTCTGGTAGAAGTGGACGAGGAACTTGAGCTGTGGGAACCGGAAGCGGATCTTCTTCACGAAGGCGGTGAGCTTCTCGAAGTTCGCCGCGGCTTCGTTGAGCTTCGGGTCGAAGAGCGCGATTCCATCTGCGGATGGCGTCCTGTGCGATCCTGAGAGTATCCCTAGTTAGGCTCCTCATCTCCTCCCTTGTACTTTAATTCTCCACGGTTTATGCGTAAGGAGAGTTGCGGGGCTGAACCTGAAAAGGGAATTCCTCGTAGTCAGTATAGTGAACTCGAAAAAGGGATCTATCTGAATTGAGTAGCCTCGTGATTCCCCATCATCCCCGTAATTTACATTACCCTGTTCCCTCTCTATCGCGACGTCACACTATGGAGATGACACTGCACTTCCCCGTAACGTTGACATCAACGTTCCTTAGTACCCTAGTTTGAAATCGCCTCCATCGTGCTCATCCAAATCCGGACCATCGTGGGGTCCGTATCCTTTCTGCCAGGGATTGGAAGGGTACTTGAGTCTGAGCAAGTTCTGACCCCTTTGGCCCAAACGGGTATCCGTCTGTGGCCAGGGGTAGGAGATGGGAGGTGTATGTTTGGGGTAATCTGTGAGACGTCTGTCTCGGTGGGGCGACTCGTCGGTCAGCTTGGCGCGAGGCCCTCGCAGCCCGCCGCAGCGGCCCGTGCCGGCTGGCACGGGCCGTTGGGGGATTTGTGTTGGAGTTCCCCTTCCTCTGCTTTAGCTTCGGGCTATTGGGAGATACGAAAGGCCAATTTGACGGAAACGCTCTCGCTGTCTTATTAACACGATCAACACCATTTCGGTCCTCTCCAGCCGATGGGGCTCATGTTCGTTGGTCGGACGCGAATGGGGCGGAGCTGTTCGGAAGGAGCGCCG
>NW_008705996.1:5338-6690 GCF_000186865.1 Aureococcus anophagefferens
AATGCGAGCGAGATCCAACTTGACTGGATGCGCTCGGTTCACCAGTCGGATCTCGCGCAGGTCTCAACGCACGTGCACTGCCACCCAAGCTCGACGCGGGTGAGCTGATGAGCCTGCTACGGGGCAATCCGCGCTACATGCTATCACCGGTGGATGCATGCCTATGGCGCCAGCGTTGTGGCCGGATAAGCGGCAAGTATGCCGTAGCGGGCTTCCGTGAGTACGAGCGCCAGAAACCTTGAGCTGGGCTCTACAAAGTAATATGCGGCAAACCGTTCCTCGTTCATACGCGCAACCTAGTGAGCGCGAATGACCCTTGAAAAACAAAGCCAACAACCTCGACATGATTCGAAATTGAATGGAGGGGTTGGGAGAACTTGAGACCTGCCTTTTAGTCTAAGCCTCATTGACCGCTTCTTTTCCGGCACAGGCGATCGCGCCGCCGGCGTTGAGTGGCGCCGCATCGATGCGGACTGTTCGGCGGCGACGGCCGCCGCCGCAGTCCGCGAGTTAGCACCAATATCACTCTTTGGCTACTTTGTGGCGACGCGCGTGTCGCCCAACGCACGGAACACTGGCCTCAGCCCTGGCGATGTCCTTGTCGGCCTCGACTATGAGCCATCGCCACGCGCGGCAACCGCAACCGCACTTGCGCGCCTCGCCGGCGACTGGGCTGGCGATGGTAAGCTCTTGCTGAATTACTGGCGCAGCGCTGACCCGCGCCTCACTACGGCGCTTGCGACCGCCGCGCGTAGCTCGCCGCGGTCCGTCCTGGTCACTGCGCCCGCCGAGGCAGCCAAGGAAGCGTCAAGATCCCAGAGCGGCATTTGGGGCACCGCAACACTTGCGATCTGTGTCACCGGCGATGGAGGCCGCGGCGACGCCACCGTCTCCCAAGCTGCCCTTGGTGGCACCACCGTGGCCTCAGCGTCAGCATCGTCGCTGCCCGCCACCACTGCCCCTGCCCTCCAAGGCGGCGGCGGCACCAGCACCAATAGTGACACAATCGGTGAATCGAGTGTGCCCACGCGTATAAAGCGCAAGGATCGACGTGGCAGTCTCGGGACTGAGGTGCGGCTGTCGGCGGCGGAGAAGAGTGCAACACGTGCCGCTCTGCCGTTGCGTAGTGCTGATGTCGAGCTACGGACATCATTAACGGACCCGGTCCGACACAGTCTGACGCCGCAAAACGTCTCAGACGAGACACCGCTCCAGGACGACCGAAACTACGCTGTCTTCAAGCGACTTCTGCAGACCGGCGCGACTCTTGACGAGATTGTCGCCGAAATGCGTGTTGCCGGCGTTCCGCCGGAGACGACGGATCGCATCGTCGACTCACTGCGGTCCATGTC
>NW_008705997.1:0-1314 GCF_000186865.1 Aureococcus anophagefferens
CTTGATTCATAATTGTGATTACTAATCCTGTCCGGACGTGTGAGCGAAATATGCCCAGTGAGAGCGTCAAGGTAGTCGTTCGAGTGCGTCCGCTCTCTCGAAAGGAGCAGCAAGATGGGCATGTCGCGACAACTGTAGCCGAGGAGGCGCGGGGCACCATTACTTGTACCAACCCGAAGGCCGATGCGTCCGACCCACCCAAATCATTTACTTTTGATGCGGTTTTTGCAGCAAATTGTACACAGAAGTCCATCTACGACAAGTGCGGTGCTACGGTTGTCGAGGCTGTGCTTAATGGTTACAACGGAACTATATTCGCATACGGTCAGACGGGGGCAGGAAAAACTTTCACCATGGAAGGCGTCCCCGACCCACCTGAACTCCGTGGTATTATTCCCAACGCTTTCCAACATATCTTCGATAAGGTTGCTGTTGCTGAGGAGCATCAGCACTTCCTTGTGCGTGCATCCTACCTCGAAATTTACAATGAAGAGATTCGTGATCTTTTGTTTCCGCGCGTGTCTGACAATTTCACCAACAACTAATGACTAGTCTATGTCTCAACGTAGTGCAAGTACTACATAGGTCAAAAGAACCGAAGAACCGATTAGATTTAAAAGAAAATGTAGACTCTGGCGTTTATGTGAAGGATCTTACCTCGTTTGTGGTGAAATCATCGCATGAAATTGATCAAGTAATGCAGGCAGGCAAGAAGAATAGATCAGTGGGCGCGACGCTTATGAATGCTGGTTCTTCGAGATCTCACGCCATCTTCACCATCATCGTGGAGTGCGCAGAGGTGGATGAAAAACGCGGTGAGCACATACACGTGGGCAAATTAAATCTCGTTGACCTGGCTGGCTCGGAACGTCAAGCGAAAACAGGGGCCACCGGCGATCGGCTGAAGGAAGCAACAAAGATAAACCTGTCCCTGTCTGCACTAGGGAACGTCATTTCGGCTCTAGTAGATGGTAAGTCGCAGCATATTCCATATCGTGATTCGAAGTTGACTCGTCTACTACAAGATTCATTGGGCGGAAACACAAAGACTGTGATGTGTGCCAATTGCGGTCCGGCGGGCTATAACTTCGATGAGACCATTTCCACACTCCGGTATGCAAATCGTGCAAAGAACATCAAGAACAAGCCAAAAATCAACGAGGACCCGAAAGATGCTATGCTGCGCGAATTTCAAGATGAAATCAAACGGCTCAAGGAGCAACTAGCTAGTCAGGGGGTGGATAGCTTTGGCTATGGCACCGGTGAGGGTAAGATAGTCACTGAGCAACGAGTGGTAGAGAAGGTCATTGAGGT
>NW_008705997.1:5603-6688 GCF_000186865.1 Aureococcus anophagefferens
CAAAATAGCGAGCGCCGATTTCCTCGTCCAGATTTGATGACATGACTCGGTCGTCGCACTTCAAACTTCGAACGATGATTTGTTAAGGCGTTTCCCTCCGCTCGGCCGTCGGGCCAAGATATGTGGAGGGGGGCGCAAGAGGTAGCGGCACCAAAGAACAACCTAGCAAGGAAAAACCAGCATCTCGCAGGAGACGCCCCAAAAAACAAAACCCGACGGCATGACGGATTTTTGGTGGCGCCCCGGCGCTAACCCACCCACCCACCTCAAATCAGCGAGCTCCTTTTTTTCGTGGTTGACTTTCCTGAGAATCCGTACTGTCTGGTTTTCTCGAAACCAAGACAGTATCCGCGCTTGGTGCAATTTGGACCACTTTGTAATTTGGACCATGGGGAGAGCCACACGATGGTCCGCCTCTGAGGGCTGTCTCGCGGCCGGTTCTTGGTCGCCTCGGTCGTCACGGGCCCAGCCAGGCCAAAAAACGCGAGGTCACTTTCCGCGACGAATCGGGACAAACCCCGTACGCCTAAATACATTTCGGAGACTCTGAATTCATTTTCGACGTCCTTGGTACCGTGTAAGACGACCTCGCGGAAGCGCGCGCGTGCGCGCGCGGCCGAAAATACAAAAAAAATAAAATAAAATACACCGTCGACGAGCTGCGGTACGCCCCCGGTACCGCCGCCTTACGTCCCGGAACGCCCGGGGACGTGTCCGGGCGCCGGGCCGTGGACAAGGGCGGCTGATTGTGGACACAGGCGTCTAAAATGCGAGGTTTTCTTCAAAGTTTGTCGTCGCTTCGGCATCTTGATGGATTTTTTAGCCATCTTTTTTCCAACGACGGGCTGCCTCGACGCGCTGCGGCGCCCCTCGGCGCCCTAAAGCGCTGCGTCTTGCGCCTGCGCCACGCGTGCAAGCTGCCGCGCGGCTGCCCGATCCCCAGGTCATCGTGTGACGCCACGAACACGGTCGCACGGGCCGCTCTGGGCGTCGAAACGGTCTCTCTAGGCACACGGTCGTCGGCGGCACGGCTGCGCAGCGGCCTCGTGGGTGCGGCGCCGCGCCCAGAACGGTCGAGGCCCTGT
>NW_008705998.1:0-569 GCF_000186865.1 Aureococcus anophagefferens
TGCGCGCAGATACATGATGCGCGCGCGGGCAAAAAAGGCAAAGATGCCGCAGAGTTGCCGCACGAGCCACACCGGCCGCGACGCTGCCGGCGAGCCGAGGCTACCCGCGCCGCGCGCGCCGCGCCGGAACCATGGGCTCGCGCAACGAGGACCGGTCCTTCAGCACCATGGGCGCGTCGGGCGTCGCCATCGCGCCGCACATCCGCGACGCCCTCGAGCAGGCGCGCCTCGCGGCCCAGGAGTCCGAGGCGCCGCGGGAGCCGCTCATGGAGGCGCCGTCCTTCCCCAAGCCCGCGAGCGAGACGGCCCGGGACGCGGAGGACCTGCGGAAGGCGCTCGAGCGCGCGAACGCCGTCGAGGGCGACCTGAGCCGCGCGCTGCTCAAGGTGTCGTCGAGCGGCCGCCGCGAGTCGAGCCTGGTGAACCGTCTGGCCGAGAAGGAGAAGCAGGTGCGGGACCTGCGGGCCTACGTCCACGACGCGCTCCGGCTCCGCGACAAGGCGCACGCCTACCTGCGCGCGTCGCACCTCGACCCGGCCGTCGGCCTCGAGATGGAGCTCCTCGCCGCG
>NW_008705998.1:4863-6688 GCF_000186865.1 Aureococcus anophagefferens
AATCGTCGCGGCCGCGGGACGCCGCGCCCGACCCGTCGACGTCGATCTCGTCGAAGACGACCTCGATCTGCTCCTCCTGGTGGTGGATGAAGTCCGTGAACTGGGCGAGGGACACGGACCCGGAGTGGTCCCGGTCGCAGAGGTGCCAGGCGCGCTCCGCGAGGTACTTGGGCAGGTGGAGCGACGCCAGGGCCGCGACCATCTCCTCGTGGTCCAGCGTGCCGCTGTGGTCGACGTCGTACTGGTCGAAGAGCTTCTTGACGTTCGCATCGGATAGGCGTTCGTGCTTTGTAGCCTTGGCCTTGGTGAAGAAGCCCATGGCGCGCGCGGTCCGCGGACGCTGCCCCGGGACCACACAGGTCTTCGGGATGTTAGGCCCATTCTATGACTAGGGCAACGGCTTCAACCGATCGTGTTAACACGACGGCTGAACACGATCAGCCGCTCGATCGAAGCGCTGCCATAATATTATGATGGCATGACAGGCTTTGCAGCCCCACATCTCAGCGAATATGCCGAGACGCGCAACGATCTCAGTGGCTAAGTTGACCGCATGCGCGCGAACGAAGCGCTGATGAAAACGAGACATCCAGGCGATTGCGCCTGGACTCAGGCGGGCGGTTCTAAGGGCTGGGAAAGGACGCGTTCGGCTCCCCCGACCCCTTTGAGCTCGTTTTCGAGCCAATGCAGCGTCGAGGATCGTTCGTCGACACCCGGGCATCGTCTCGTTAAGAGGGCTGGATCGTAGAACTCAAAATTGTCGAGTTCATCCGGTCGCGGCTCGGGAGCCGCGGCGGCCCGACGGCGACTTCGTGATGGTCCAGGGCAGCTCCAGCGCAAGGGACCGGATGGAGTCATTCATTGTCGTCCCCGGGTCGTGCCCTTTCACCATATCTGGCGGCAGCGCGCTCTGGGGCCGCCGGGACCTCCGGACCGTGCCTCGGACCGGGGCAGCCCGAGGTTCGAGGCCAGAAAGTGGTCCCGCGCGCGCGTTCAAGCATTCGCGACGTCGCGTGGGGCCCACCGCCCGCTGCGTTGACCTCCGCTTGGGGTGCGGGGCGCGACAGCGTCCCGCAGCCGTGCCGTGCGGAGGTCCAATGCCTCCAGATGGCCTCAGATCGTGTCAACCTCCCCAACACGATCGAGGAGGTTCGACGCAAACCGATCGTGTTAACACGATCGGTTTGATGTATTTGGCTAGTCATAGAATGGATCTTAAATCGCGCCCCGACTTCGAGACTGCAACCTTTCCCGGGGCGCCGGCGCGCCGCGCGGCCCCGGCGACGACCCACTCGACTCCTCCTCCTCCGAGCGAGCGTTAGGCGACCGCGCGGCGGGGCCCCGGGCCGGCGGTGTCATGGCCGGGGCGGCGCCCTCCCGCGGTGTCAGTCGAAGTTGATCTTCTTGCGGACGTCGTCCTCGTTCCGCGCGCCGCCGAAGACCTGGCCGCTCCGCGTGCGGTTGAAGCCGTCGCCGTGGAGGATGCGGCTCGCGACGCCCGGCGAGTCGATGAAGGCCTCGATGCCCATGCGCACGAGCTTCTCCGTCTTCCGCCGCTTCCGCTTCCGCGCGGACTCCTCGGGGGGCAGGTCCTCGTAGAAGTCGTCGTCGTCGGACTCGGACTCGTCGCTGAACTCCGAGTCGGAGGCGACGTGGTCGTACTCGCGCATGAGGCCGAACATGGTGTCGACGTGGGAGGCCACGGACGCGCGGCGCTCCGCGTCGGCCTCCGGCCGGTCGCGGAGGTACGACGGCGGCTCGTAGTAGGCCTCGCACCGCGCGCGGCACCACTCGTAGTAGGTCTGCTTCGCGTCGGACCGCTCGA
>NW_008705999.1:0-1092 GCF_000186865.1 Aureococcus anophagefferens
TAGTAGCCGTCCGCGCATCGCGTAGCGTTTCCCGCTCCGCCGACGCATGCGTCCTCGCGGAAGCACTCCCTGACCTTCGACGAGCCGGGCGTCGTCCGCCAGCAGCCGTCGTGCACCGCGATCGTCTCGATGGTGGTTCCCTCGGCGCAGGTCGCATGGTCGGGGCACGAGACGCACCTCGAGCCGTCAATCGCGGTGTCGTCGTCCGCGAGGTAGAGGCCCTCTTCGCAGAAGTCGCAGGTCGTCGAGCCCTGACGGGACGTGCGCCCGAGCTGGAAGGACGAGCAGCGGTCGCAGCCAAGCTGGCCGCTCTGCGGCTGATACGTCGACGCCGGGCAGCGCTCGCACTGCTTTTGCCCGGCCGCGGGCTGTCGACGGCCCGGCGCGCACGCCTCGCAGGCCGTGCTGAAGGGCTTGTCCGAGAATTCGCCCGCGGGGCAGGGGCGGCATTCGATCGAATCGGCCGTGAAATAGCCAGGACTGGCAGACCTCGCAAAACAACCCCAGTGGACTGAACGTGCCGTTCTCGCAGGGCGCGCAGGTGATGTTACCGTTGTCAACCACGACTTCGCGTTCGCCGGGGAGGCAGTTCGAGCAAAATCGCTGCCCGAGTCCAGATATCCTGCCGGCCGGGCAATTCGTGCAGACGCCCGCGGCGGGCGCGTTGGAATAGGTATTGTAGGGGCACAATTCGCACGTCGTGGCCGTGGTCTCGTTGGCGAATTTGCCCGCAGCGCATGGCTTGCACGCGCCATCGAGCGGCACGTAGCCGTCGTCGCTATATTTGCCGGGTAGGCACCGCGGCCGCGTCGGCGCGGCACTGGGTAAGCTGGACGGCGAGGCCGTCGGAGCGGTCGAAGGTGCGGCGGTCGGAGCGCCACTCGGAGCGCCGCTCGGCGCGGAGGTCGTCGGCCCGCTCGTCGTCGGCGTCGCAGACGGAATCGCGGTGGTTGGGGCGGGAGTGGGTTTGGGTGTCGGCGTGGCCGTCGGCGCGGGAGTAAATGACACCTGAAAATCGATCGAATCCACGAGAGACCCGTCGTCCGTGCACTTTAGGGTGAGCGTGAATTCGTTCGACTCCGCGTCGCCGGC
>NW_008705999.1:5142-6682 GCF_000186865.1 Aureococcus anophagefferens
CCGCTACTTCGCGACCGTCGAGCTCGTCGGCGAGGACGTCGCGCCCGTGTATCCGTATCTCCTCGGCGGCTATCGCTCGCTCCCCGAGGCGAGCAACTTCCCCCCGCACGCGCTCCACCGCATGGGCCTCGGCGGCGGCGACAAGGGCGGCAAGGGCTTCGGCCGCGGCCGCGGCGGCTCCGGCCGCGGCGGCGGCTTCGGCAAGGGCAAAGGCGAGCACGGGCCTCCTCCTCCTCACTGGGGCGGCAAGGGCGGCATGCGCGAAGGCGCCCCGCCTCAAGGCGGCTGGGGCAAGGGCGGCGCGGGCTGGCACGAGGGCCCTCCGCCTCCTCAATACGGCGGCGGCTGGGGCGAGGGCGGCGGCGGCTGGTACGAGGGCCCTCCGCCCTATCACGGCGGCGGCTGGGGCAACGGCGGCTGGCACGAAGGCCCTCCGCCCCAGCACGGCGGCGGCTGGGGCGAGGGCGGAGGCTACCAAGGCTACCCTCCGCATCACGGCGGCTGGAACCGTGGCCCTCCCCACCACGGCCGGGACGCCAACTACTAGAGGACGCGAATTCGACCCGCGCGCCACCCTGCCCGCCAGAACGCGCGAAGGCCGAGCATCTTAAGATCTAGATCTGGATGTACGCCCCTCAAGTTGTAGTTATAATTAGGTCGGCCAGCATGAAGTGCAACAATGCCAACATGCGGTCAGATTACCTGGCGGCACCACTTGTGGTTCGGTGGCGCGTGGTCCCGCGCGGGGATGAGCGCGCAGTCGGGTAGGATCAGCCTGGACGCGTTGGGGTGGAGGCCCACGGCCGTGTCCGAGAAGCTCGAACCCGGCGTTCCCAGGAAGACGCGCGCCGTCCGCGCGAGCGCGTGGTCGAAGGCCGCGTCGACGATGTCCGGCGCCTTCCGGTGCGCGCGCGAGTCCTCGCCGGCCGCGAGGTTGTAGGCGTTCGCCGAGAGCTTCGCGTCGAGGCCGCAGCGCGCCGTGAGCAGGTCCCGAAGGTCGCGCTGGAGCCGCGCACTGTCGGAGATGAGCCAGGCCTGCTTCACCACGGGAGGCGGGTCGCTTTGATTCCGCGTCGCCTCGTATTTCGTTTTGCCGACGACGTGGCAGAGGCAGACGGCGACGGCGTCGAGGTCGGGCTTGAAGAAGGACCGCAGGTGCACGGCCACGGCGTGGTTCGCCGGCTCCCAGCCCGTGGTCGCCGCGCGCACGCGCGCCGCGACGGCCGCGGACGGCCGCGCGACATGCGAAACGACGTCGCCGAAGGACGGCCGTGTCGCGTTTGGCCGGTACAAAGCGCCGAAGTACATATTCGAGACGACGCGGAAGACGGTGCACTGCGGGAACCGCAGGCGCAGCGTCGACGACTCGGGGTGGAGCTTCGCCATGAGCTCCTCACCGCTCCGCCGACTATTCAGATGCGCTAAAGTCTGGCCGCACCTGTGGTTCTCAAAGTTCAACCCGCACGTCAGATCGTAGGCGTCGTGGCTCGCGTTCCACCGCAGCGCCGGCGGGTAGTCGAACATGCCCGAGAAGGGAACA
>NW_008706000.1:0-1648 GCF_000186865.1 Aureococcus anophagefferens
CAACGCAGCGCCAACAGCTACGAGGAGTCTTTTGAGCGGGCAATTAATGACATTTTAAATTTGGCCTTTCTGGAAGCTTGAAGGGCATTTTGAAGGAGCTTGAAATGCAAGTTGGCAAGGTAAGCGGCGGCGTTGCAGTTTGCCCTGAAGACTTCATTTTGCTATTTTGAGGAAGCTTGTAGGTGCGGCGTTGAAGTTTGCCCTGAAGACTTTATTTTGCTATTTTGAGAAAGCTCAAGGGGCGGAGTTGCAGTTTGCCTTTAAGAAAGCTTGAAGGGCAGTTTACTGGGGCGAGGCAGTGGGGGAAATTAAAATTGCAAAATCGTAAGGGGTTTGGGGTATTTTTTGGCTCCGCGGAAGGGTTCTAGAAGGCTTCTGGGAAGCTTCTGGAGGGCTTCTGGCACGTGGTTTGGGGCGGCGTTGCAGTTTGCCCTTAAAGAAACTTGAAGGGCAGTTTACCAAGGCGAGGCAGTGGGGGGAATCAAAATCGCAAAATCGTAAGGGGTTTGGGGTATTTCGGGTCCGCGGAAGGCTTCTGGAAGGCTCCTGGAGGGCTTCTGGAGGGCTTCTGGCACGTGGCATGGGGCGGGTCGCGCCCCCTAGGGCGTGGGCGGCGCGTCAGAGGTCCCCGGCGAGGCGTGAGCGGCGGTGTTGAGGTCCCTTTTGAAGGGCAAGCGGCGGTGTTGAGGTACCTGTTGAAGTGCAAGGTTTGAGGTTGAAGTCCAAGTTGAAGCGGCCTTTAGCATATCCCGCCGGCGGGATATGTTAAGGGGTCGCCTAGCGGTGCGCGGCCGGTGAGGAGTGCGGGGTGGAGTACGGTCGGCGCGGGGGGCGCCGTCGAGGAGGCCCGGTCCGGACGGCGCGACGGGCGGCGGGCTCACGGCTCGTCCTCGTCGTGGACGACGGCGGCCTCGAGGGCGAGGGAGGCGCGGCGCGCGGTCTTGGCCGTCTGCTTGGCGGGCGCGGCCGCCGCGGCGAAGTCGGCGACGGCGTCGGCGATGGCGTCGACCCAGCGCGTGCGGATGACGAGCGACGCGGCGTGGAAGTACTTGGGCCCCGCGGCGAAGGACTCGTGGGCGACGTGGAACGCGTAGACCTTGCCCGTCGGCGCGGCCGCGTCGTCGCGGCACACGGCGCAGCCCTCGAGGACGACGCGCATGGTCGACCCCCGCGCGGCCCACTCGAGGCAGGGCCCGGCGTCCGCGTCGACCACGAGCGCGAAGTGGAACTTCTTCCACGCCATTTTCTCCTTGCCCAGCAGCGACTTGACCTTGGTCTTGTAGAAGAGCTCGCCCTCGAGCGCGGGCGCCGCGTCGTCGCGCTCGGCCTCGGCGTCCGCGACGGCCTTGGCCATCATGATGGACGTGCGCCGCGACTTCTTCGCCGCGGGCGCGAGCTTCTCGAGCGCGGCGGCGTGGCGCCCGACCTCGGCAGCATGGCGTCGACCCAGGCGTCGCGCTCCTCGGCCGAGGCCGCGGCGAGCGCGTAGGGCCGCGCGCTCGACACCTCGAAGACGTGCGCCGCGCCGCCGCGCTTCGCCGCGGCGGCGACGCCGCAGCCGTCGAGGAGCACGGCGCCCTTGAAGTGCGCGCCGGACCTAGCGGGGGCGGCGGGGTCGGAGGACGCCGCCGCGTCCCCCGGCGCGCTC
>NW_008706000.1:5208-6677 GCF_000186865.1 Aureococcus anophagefferens
CCGCCGACGGGCACGGCCGCGCCGTCGACGGCCGCCGCCGCCGCGGCCTCGGCCTCGGCCGCGGCGCGCCGCGCCTCGGCCTCGGCGTCCGCGGCGCGCCGCTCGGCGTCCGCCGCCTCCGCGGCCTCGAGGGCGCGGAAGTAGCGGCCCTTGACGTCGCCGTAGTGCGCCCAGGCCCGGAGCGCGGCCGGCGACGCCGGGTACGGGCCCGTCGCGGCCGTGCTCGTGCTCGCGTACCAGCGCCGCATCTTCGCGAAGAGCGTCGCCGCCTCGGCCGCGGCCTCGGCCTCGGCCTCGTAGGCGTAGACGTCGTCCTCCGGCGCGTGCTCGAGGAACGCGAGCCGCGCCCGCCGCACGCGCAGGAGCCGGCCGCCGAGCGCGACGACGTAGCGCTCGTCGCCGCCGGCGGCCGCGGGCGCCTCGCGGACGACGGCGGACTTGCCCTCGAGGTCCGGCGCGCCCGCGAGGCCCTCGAGCCGGACCTTGGCGCCCGCGGGCCAGGGCTCCTCGACGGCCGCGGGCGCCGCCGGGTCCTCGTCCTCGCGCCGCAGGAGCCGGAGCGACGCCCACCCCTTGACGGGGAGCACGATCTCGCAGCGCTCGACCTCGCGGTCGCCGGCGACGACGCGCTTCACGGTCTCGACGCGCACGCGCGTGCCGCACTCGACCTCGCAGACTTTGTGGCTGCTGAGCAGGGACCCGGCGCGCAGCTGGCAGCCCTTACGGCCAGTTACTGTGTACCAACTCATGGGCGAGGTTCACGGAGTCCGACCGGCGGTCGACGGGGCGAGGGCGGCGTGTCACGCGAGATTTCGGGCGCACATCGATGGCTGGAAGGGGAGATTGAGGTGGCTAGGCCGAAGGTGGCGAGGCAAGGGACTGCAACTTGCGGGGCTCAAGATGATGCAATGTAACTAATGTTGTCGCCAACTTTGCCCTCATTGCACTCTACTCCTAGGGTCTCCTTGCACAAGTGGACTACGACGAACACGCCGGCACCAACGACGACGCACCGCGGGGCTGCCGCACACGCCGGCGCCGACGACGTTTCGCGCCGCGGGGCTGCCGCACCAAAGAACATCCTCGCCGTCGACGCGCCGCGGCGCTGCCGCCGCCGGCGCGCGGCGCGATGGCCGACTTCGCCCGCCACTACTGGACGGCCCTGCCCGACTTGTTCAAGACGACCTATTTCAAATTCAAGGGGCTCATCGGCCGGGCGGACCTCGAGGAGGCGGGCCCGGTCTGCGGCGCGGCGCTCGACGCCGGCGGCTCGCCGCCCCGGGACGTCGTCTTCCTGCGCACGGAGCCCGAGCGCTTCGGCGACGGCGTCGTCCTGCGCGAGGGCCTCGCGCTCCGGTGCCGGCTCCACGGCGGCGACGCGGCGTCGAAGCCGCGGCCGGTGGTCGTCGTCATCCGCGACAGCGCCTTCGAGGGCGCGCAGCTCTCCGCGCGCGCGCCGTCGTGCCTGG
>NW_008706001.1:0-985 GCF_000186865.1 Aureococcus anophagefferens
TCAGCTTCCTGAGCACAGCCACCANGCTTCCTCAAAGGTTGAGTGTGATCATCATCCTCCTCAGCTTCCTGAGCAGCAAAGCCACCAGCTTCCTCCAAGGTTGAGTATGATCATCATACTCCTCAGCTTCTGAGCACAGCCACCATCTTCCTCCCTTGAGTGTGATCATCATCCTCCTCAGCCTGTTGAGGAAGGTTGAGTGTGATCATCATCCTCCTCAGCTTCCTGAGCACAGCCACCATCTTCCTCCCTTGAGTGTGATCATCATCCTCCTCAGCTTCCTGAGCAGCAAAGCCACCAGCTTCCTCCAAGGTTGAGTATGATCATCATCCTCCTCAGCTTCCTGAACACAGCCACCATCTTCCTCCCTTGAGTGTGATCATCATCCTCCTCAGCCTGTTGAGGAAGGTTGAGTGTGATCATCATCCTCCTCAGCTTCCTGAGCAGCAAAGCCACCATCTTCCTCCCTTGAGTGTGATCATCATCCTCCTCAGCTTCCTGAGCAGGAAAGCCACCAGCTTCCTCCAAGGTTGAGTATGATCATCATTCTCCTCAGCTTCCCGAGCACAGCCACCATCTTCCTCCCTTGAGTGTGATTATCATCCTCCTCAGCCTGCTGAGGAAGGTTGAGTGTGATCATCATCCTCCTCAGCTTCCTGAGCAGGAAAGCCACCAGCTTCCTCAAAGGTTGAGTGTGATCATCATCCTCCTCAGCTTCCTGAGCAGCAAAGCCACCAGCTTCCTCCAAGGTTGAGTATGATCATCATCCTCCTCAGCTTCCTGAACGCAGCCACCATCTTCCTCCTTGAGTGTGATCATCATCCTCCTCAGCTTCCTGAGCAGGAAAGCCACCAGCTTCCTCAAAGGTTGAGTATGATCATCATTCTCCTCAGCTGCTTCCTGAGCACAGCCACCATCTTCCTCCCTTGAGTGTGATCATCATCCTCCTCAGCTTCCTGAGCAGGAAAGCCACCAGCTTCCTCAA
>NW_008706001.1:5365-6661 GCF_000186865.1 Aureococcus anophagefferens
GAGAAAAACTGGCTGCTGTCTGGCCCAGCCAGGGCCATCAAAGTGCCACACCAGCTCCTCCCTTAAGAGTAAGCCTATCAAGGCGGACCTCGCCGTCGCGCACTATATCGAGACGGACCCCACTCGGCTGGGGTAGCTGCCCATTTATAGCCCCCGTTATTCTCGGCTCTTTTATTTGCCCGTTCATATTTATCTGCATTTATTTAGATATTTATTTCCTATTTATTTCCTATTTATGGCGCAAATCTATGTTGGAACCATATGGCGCAAAATCTATGTTGGAACCAAGCCATAAGCCTTGTCGAGGACATGGTGAAAAATGGAGTCGCAAGTCTTGGTTCCATCATGCATTTCGCGAATCTACGTTGGAATCATATGGCGCAAAATCTATGTTGGAACCAAGCAATAAGCCTTGTCGAGGACATGGTGAAAAATGGAGTCGCAAGTCTTGGTTCCATCATGTATTTCGCGTCGAAGTCTTGGTTCCATCATCTATTTCATAAACTTTCTACGCGCACTAAGTAATGGGCGTGCGGGTTTTTCATCACCAGGGTATGGAGATGATCAAAGTGTCCATTGAGTGGTATTGGTTCAGGTAGCGTCGACAAACCCGCATTAGATTGTTTCCATCATAGGCATGAATATTGGTTCCATCATGCTTTTCTCGACCACTTGGTTCCATCATACGATTAATCTATCCGATTGGTTCCATCTTAGCAATCGCCCTAAATAATAACGATAGTGTGTTAAATATAGCCATTTTTAGACCTACTGTGTTTAAGTCCGGAGCCCCACAGCTCCGCGAATATGAGGAGCTGCGCAACGGTCCCAGCCGCTTCGAGGGCCGCGCGCGCACGGACGAAGCAGTGGTGAAAACAAGACATCCAGGCGATTGTGTGGCGACTCGGGCGGGCGGTTCTAAGGAGTGGGATTGGACACGCTCGGCTCCAGCACCCCCCTCGAGCAGTTTTCGAGGCTGCGCAACGTCATGGATCGATTGTCGTCACCTCCGCATCGTTTCGTCGCAAGGGCTGGGTCGTGGGGCTCAAAGCCGTCGGGTTGGTGTGGTCGGTGCTCGGGCACCGCGGCGGCCCGCGGGGGGCACCGCGAAGGTCACATCACCTCCAGCGCCAGGGACGCGAGGAGGAGGTCCCAGGTCGCCCCAGGGCCGAGCTGTACCATCGCCTTCAGCCGTACCATGCTTCTGAGCCGCCGGCGCATGCCGTTTTACCAGTCTTGTTCTACCCGGCTGTTCGCGCTGCTGTCGAAGATGGATTGACTGTATTTATCGAACTG
>NW_008706002.1:0-796 GCF_000186865.1 Aureococcus anophagefferens
CTCGCGGCGTCGCGGGCAGCTCGCGGCGTCCAAGTGCGACACCTGCCGCGCGCGCGGCCGCGAGGGCTACATGCGGCGCAAGGACGCGTCCGGCGAGCTCATCGCCGAGCCCTGCGCCGCCGGCGCGCCGGCCGCGGCGCCGCCGGCCGCGCCCGCGCCGGCCGCGCCGGCCGCCGCCGCGCCGCGGCCGCCCGCGGCGCCGGCGGCGGCGCAGCCGCGCGTCGTCGCCGCGCCCGCGGCGCCGCGCGTCGTCACCGCGCCCGCGGCGCCGCGGGCCGCGCCCGCCGCGCCCGCGGCGCCGCGCGCGGACGTCGCCATGGCCGCGGCGCCGCCCGCGCCCAGCGCGCCGGTGCCCGTGCCGCAGCCCGCGGCGGTCGTGCCCGTCGTCCAGCAGCCCGCGCCCGCGGTCAGCCCCTGACCACGGGCGCGGGACAACACCAAAACACACCCCCCGCTCCCACTGGTCGCACAAAGTCCGCGACCAGCCCGCTCCCGATTGCTATAAGCCCCTGTGCCTGACTGCGCGCTAGCGGCTAGGCCGCCGGCGCGGACGTCTGTTCTCCCGGGAATCAGGAGATCGACCCGGGCCACTACAGGCGCCTCCGCCTCCGCTGCCCGCACGTCCCCCCCTGCTTAACCCGCGCTCGGACCTCGGCGACACGCGCCTCCTGACGGCCATCCGCGAGCTCCAGCACGGCGTCCCCATGACCGTGGAGCTCGGCCGCGACGACACGTCGACGCGCCGGCATCTGGTCCGCGCGGTCTTCCTGGCCTACCAGTGCCCGGATGACATCCG
>NW_008706002.1:5906-6660 GCF_000186865.1 Aureococcus anophagefferens
CCCGCCGAGTCGGGGGCAAGGGGCGGGGGACCGCGGCGGCGGCCGGCGACGTCGTCGGCGCCGCAAAAAAGGCGGGGGCGCGGCTCACAGGAGCGCCGCGCCCCCTCGTCTTCGCATGACCGCCTAGCAGTCGCCGCCGAAGACGTTGGGCAGGAAGACGCGGATGAGGTCCTGCGCGACGAAGAAGCCGTAGGACACGAACATCGCGTTGCCCATGGACTTGGTCATCCGCCACTTGTTGTAGTTGATCATGCCCACGACGAGGCAGATCATGCCGATCAGCACCATGATGGAGATGGCCAGGTTGCCCGCGCAGACGAGCACGGGCTCGTCGTGGTAGATCGCGTAGCAGAGCCACGGCACGGGGAGCCCGAAGAGCACGTCGAAGATGTTCGAGCCCACGCTCGACGACACGGCCATGTCGCCGTGGCCCTGGCGCGCGACGATGACCGACGACAGCAGGTCCGGCACGGACGTGCCCGCCGCTAAGAAGGTCAGCCCCATGACGACGGAGGGAATCCCGAGCGTGTCGCCGACGACCGTCGCCCACTCGACCATGAAGTAGGAGAAGATGCCGATCCAGAGGATGGACACGACGAAGCGCGCGTAGGGCCCGAGGCAGGTCATGGAGCCCTTGAAGAGCGCCACGAGCGGGAACGACGCGACGAAGAAGAACTTGCCGGACGGGCTCGCGTCCGCCGGCCACGACAGCGACAGGCCCTCGCCGTCCTCCTCGTCGCCCGCGGCCTCGACG
>NW_008706003.1:0-813 GCF_000186865.1 Aureococcus anophagefferens
CATCTGGGCGCCGCAGCACTGGGCGCAGAATATCCCAGTAGCGCGCGTAGTCGTGGAGCTGGCGCAGCGCGCCGTCGCCGAGGCCGAAGAGCGCCGCGAGGCGCGCCGCGAATTCGGCCGCGCCGCGGTCGAAGAGCTCCGCCGTCGACTGCACCAGCTTGACGTCGTAGCCCAGGGCCGCCAGCGGGCCCGTGTCGTCCGTGCCGTTCGTCGTCGCGAAGACCCAGACGTCGCGGTCGTTCCGCTCGTCGAAGCGGAAGTGCGTCTTGTAGGCCGCCGCGACTTCGCCGGCCGCGAGCCGCGGCAGGGGCTGCGGGCGGTAGGTGTGACGATCGCCGCGGGCCGCGCCGGGCGCCGTCAGGGGCACGCCCCGGGCGTCGACGCGCGCGAGGTGGTGGCACGCGACGGCGCCGTCGGCGCCGTGGACGAGGTGCATGATGGCGCAGAGGGACTGGTACTGGAGCGTGCTCGCCGTCCGGAAACGGCCGTACTGCACGACCTGCTTCGGGATCTTCGGGATCGCGGCGGCGACCGTCCCGAGGAGCCACCAAAGAGCGCGCATGGCGCGGCCGGCGCGCGCGCTTGTGGCAGAATGCGAGCTCGCGCTCGCCCGGCCCCGAGCCGGCCGTGACGCAGCGCGCCGACGACGTCGTAGCCTCGTCGTCCGCCGACGACGTCGGACGACGTCGGATCCCTGCGCACGCGCAGGCGCCCTACCACTCAAGTGCGATTCGTGCCCCCGGGCCCCGGAAAATTCGAGGCGCCGCGACGTCGTTTAGGGGAGTACGGCGCAGAGGCGATGCGAAAGCGTGT
>NW_008706003.1:1953-3990 GCF_000186865.1 Aureococcus anophagefferens
GTGCCGCGGCCGGGAGCTTCTTGTTGCGTGGGCGTCGCTGGGCCTCGACGTCGTCCGTCGCGTCCGTCCGCCGCGCGTAGCGCGCAGTGCATAGCGCGTCGTCCACGCGCGCGTCCCCGCCGCACGGGTCGCGCCGCTGCGCCGGCCGCGCCGCGATCGTCCGCGGCGGCGTCGAGCTCGTCGAGCGCGGCGCCGCGCCG
This sequence comes from Aureococcus anophagefferens, assembly GCF_000186865.1. Lineage (NCBI taxonomy): Eukaryota > Pelagophyceae > Pelagomonadales > Pelagomonadaceae > Aureococcus > Aureococcus anophagefferens. The sequence goes on from NW_008706003.1 coordinate 2,154, forward strand.
CGGAGCTGTTCCAGGCGTCGGACCGCGCCGACGTCTGCGTCGCCGGTCGCGCGCTCGCGCTCGCGCTCGCGGTGCGGTGCCGACCGATGCGCGGCGGCGGCGGCGCGCGCGCAGCGGTCGATGGTGATGTGCGTCGCCTCCGCTGCCTCCACGACGCCGCGCGACGCGCCGTGCGACGCGCCGCGCGACGCGTTCCGTCGCAGCGACACGTTCGCGCAGCGCTGCGAGGCGCGTGCGGTGTTGTTGGCGCTCGCGCGCCGCGCGGCGGTGGCAGCCGACGACGGCAAGAGGCGGTGTTCTCTTCACAGAGCTCTCCGACGTGAGATCTGCCTCCTCGAAGCTCGCTGTCCGCGACCGACTCAGACAGCTCGTCGTCCGCCTCGCCGACGCATGTACCGCGAGTCCATTGCCATGCTTCGCGCCTTCATCCACATGATGGCTGCCGCGGGCCTCCGCGGCGTCCTCAGCGTCCCCGACGTGCAGAAGCTGCACTACGAGGACATCGTCATCAAGGTCGCCTGTGTGGGCCACTACGACCCGGACATCGGCAACAACACGGGGCCCTACACGCACCTCGGGAACATGTGCGTCGACTACATCTTCGACGGCCAGTTCCACGCCTGCGGCCACGGCCCAGCACCCGGCATCTTCTTCTCCGACATCTACCCCATCGCGCTCGCGAAGGCGGACCCGCTCACCGGCCGCCGCTACACGCGGGCCGAGCTCAAGGCCCAGTTCGAGCGCAAGATCCGCGCCAAGGGCCTCGACCCCGACGACGTCCTCCGCCAGTACTACGCGTGCATCGACAAGGTCATCGAGGAGGCCGGCATCCAGCACGTGCCTCGCTTCGCCTACGGCCAGGCCGCCTTCGACCACCTCCAGGAGCGCGGCGTCGGCGTCGTCCGCCGCATCATGCACCCCGAAGGCGCGAAGAACCTCTCCCACGGCGAGGCGGCCAAGATCATGGAGGCCGTCGCCAACGGCGAGGAGGCCAAGAACTTCTTCGGCATCCCGGGCCTGCCGCTGTGCGAGGAGTCGGACGCGTCGACGTCCGAGCTCTTCAGCATCCTCTGGGACATCGAGATCAGCGTCATGTTCTACGTCGACGCCTTCAACGGCCAGGCCGACGCCATCAACGCGCTCCGCGAGCTCCAGTCCAAGGCCCAGAAGGCGTTCTGGGAGCAGCTCTCGACGGGCAAGAAGATCCGCCGCCTCTCGACGCTCTGCGCGGTCGACGCGGACGCCTTCTTCGACGCGATGCAGGTCGAGCTCAAGGACGACGCGGCGCTCGAGGAGCTCGACTACGCCCAGTTCCGCACCTTCCTCGGCGTCCACATCAAGGCCGCGTGGGACGCGCTCCCGGAGAGCCAGAAGATCCGCAGCCTCGCGACGCTCAACAAGGCCGGCGCGGACTTCGCGCGGGCCTACGGCGTCGACCTCGCGGACGACGAGGCGCTCGCGGGCATCGGCTACGCCGCCTTCAAGTCGTTCCTGTCCCAGTTCTGCAAGGACAAGTTCGCGGCGCTCCCGGAGAGCCAGAAGATCCGGCGCCTCGCGACGCTCCACAAGGCCGGCGCGGCCTTCTCCGACGCCTTCGGCGTCGACCTGGACGACGACGAGGCGCTCGCGGGCCTCGACTACGCCGCCTTCAAGTCGTTCCTGTCCCAGTTCTGCAAGGACAAGTTCGCGGCGCTCCCGGAGAGCCAGAAGATCCGCAGCCTCGCGACGCTCAACAAGGCCGGCGCGGACTTCGCGCGGGCCTACGGCGTCGACCTCGCGGACGACGAGGCGCTCGCGGGCATCGGCTACGCCGCCTTCAAGTCGTTCCTGTCCCAGT
>NW_008706003.1:5773-6653 GCF_000186865.1 Aureococcus anophagefferens
CGTAGGCGGCGGCGTCGACCGCGACCGGCGGCCGCGAGAGGCGCGGACGCGGCGCGGCGGCCGCGCCCCTTCGATCGCCGCGGCGCCATGACGGCGAGGAGCCAGTCCCTGCGCCGGCCGGCGATATCGTCGGCGCTGTGCATCGACGGCGCGGCGCACGGAGCCGGCGGCGCCAGGGACCGCCGCGGGCAGTCGCTGCCGCCGTCGCCTCCGCGCGGCGCCGCGACGCGCCCGTAGCAAACGACGAGCACGCCGAATTGCGCCGTGCAACGCAGCGCTTCGTTGGCGCTGCGTTGCACGGCCTTTGACTGCAGTGCGGGCACCCAGAGCGCAAGCTACGCGCCTGGTTTTGCCAGAGCGGCTCATGTCCTTGTGCATTGGCGCCCGCGAGGCGGAAGCTGCTGCAATGCTGAAGCTCTGTGGCCGGGGCCTCGATCGCGTGCGACCGCCGCGTCACCGCCGATCTACTCAGCGAATTTCGTGGTGTCCCGCGCGGCTCATCCGTCCGAAGAGGCCGTGGATCGAAGCGTGCCATTTTTAAACATACCTCTTCTGTTCGTTAAGCAGTCCCCAAGCACGCGGCGCCGTCGACTCGGAACGTCCGACTGGTCCATGCCAGTGGCCGTCACCGAAGGCGGTCGTGAGACCTCGATGATGTAGAACACGTTCTGCGACGCCGCGTCCTTCAACGAGAACATGGGGCCTGGCACACGTCGAAGGTGGAGGACCATGGACCCCAGCCTGAGGCCATGCTCAAGTGCGTGTGGAGAAATTTTTTTCGTGCAGAAACACAAAATAGCATGGGCCTGGACCTCTATCGTGAGCACCAAGATCGTAAGGCACCCACCAACTTTGGCAACTAGAACGAGACCTAAAAGCC
>NW_008706004.1:0-915 GCF_000186865.1 Aureococcus anophagefferens
GCGGCGTCCGCTGCGAGCCTCAGCGGCTGCGCGTCGCCGAGGAACAAGCGGCGCAGCTCGAGCAGCAGCGAGTCTCCGAGGAACAAGCGGTCACGACGGAGCAGGAGGCGCCCCCCGACTGGATCCCCGGCTCGGCGGCGGCGTCTTCCGCCGCGCCCGCCGAGGTCGACACGCGATCGCTCCGAGCGGACGGCGAGCGCATCCTCGAAAGCAAGTGGGCCGAGCAGGCCGAGCGCGAAGCCGCCTGGACCGCTTCGTCCGTCGCGAGCTTCGACCAGCCGCGCCCGGCCGAGGCGGAAGCGGTCACGATCGCGGAGGAGGCGCCTCTCCCGGCCGAGGTCGACACGCGATCGCTCCGAGCGGAGGGCGAGCGCGTCCTCGAAAGCAAGTGGGCCGAGCAGGCCGAGCGCGAAGCCGCCTGGACCGCTTCGTCCGTCGCGAGCTTCGACCAGCCGCGCCCGGCCGAGGCGGAAGCGGTCACGATCGCGGAGGAGGCGCCTCTCCCGGCCGAGGTCGACACGCGATCGCTCCGAGCGGAGGGCGAGCGCGTCCTCGAAAGCAAGTGGGCCGAGCAGGCCGAGCGCGAAGCCGCCTGGACCGCTTCGTCCGTCGCGAGCTTCGACCAGCCGCGCCCGGCCGAGGCGGAAGCGGTCACGATCGCGGAGGAGGCGCCTCTCCCGGCCGAGGTCGACACGCGATCGCTCCGAGCGGAGGGCGAGCGCGTCCTCGAAAGCAAGTGGGCCGAGCAGGCCGAGCGCGAAGCCGCCTGGACCGCTTCGTCCGTCGCGAGCTTCGACCAGCCGCGCCCGGCCGAGGCGGAAGCGGCCACGATCGCGAAGGAGGCGCCTCTCCCGGCCGAGGTCGACGCGCGATCGCTCCGAGCGAGCCCGGCGGGAAGGAGGCGCGCGCTCCGAG
>NW_008706004.1:1446-6126 GCF_000186865.1 Aureococcus anophagefferens
TTGCGCCCGCGACGCCTGAGCCCGCGCGCCGCCCGCAAACGATCATGAAGGCCGAGTACGTCGAGAAGCAGCGCGAATACGAAGAGAAGAAGGCGCGGGCGAAAGCGATACCGCTGCGTTTGACGTGCACGATTTGTGGGGCGAAACCGAGAACTTTGCTGAAATGCCCGTGCGGAACTACACAGTATTGTTCGACTGAATGCCAACGGATCGACTGGCGCGAGCGGGGCCACCGGAAGGCGTGCAAGAAGATCCGGAAGCGCGCGGCGGAAGCGCCGACGCGCGCGCCGTCGCCGCCGCGCGAGGTGTTCTACGGCCCCGCGCCGCGGTCGCACGCCGACGAGGTCCGCGCGCGCATCGCGGCGGAACACGAGGCCGCTCGTGCCCTGCGGGAGGCGAACCCGGAGCGGGAGCCGGCGTCGGCGCGGTTTGGGTCGCGATGCCCGATCTGCTTCGAGGAGTGGGACGTGAATACTCTGGGCGTGTTTCGTTGCTGTTGCTGCCGAACGGTCTGCCGATCGTGCGAGGACAAGATCGGATTCGAGGCGTGTGCTCTCTGTCGATTACCGTACCCGGAAGATAACGCGGAGCAGCTCGCGCGTCTTCGCCGCCATGTGGAGAACGAGGTGCCGGAAGCGATTACGTTTTTGGGAAATGCGTACCGCCACGGTCTGTTGGGCCTCGTGAAATCCGATAAGAAAACCGCGAAGATCTACCGGCGTGCTGTGGAGCTCGGAGATGTGCGGTCGATGGTATCTCTTGGGAGAATGTACGAGCATGGGGAAGGCGTCAAGCTGGACAAGAAGAAGGCGGAGCGGCTCTATCGCGCGGCAGCAGACCGGGGCCACCCAGACGCGCAATGCAATTTGGCGTTTTTACTTGATTCTGAGGAGAAGTATGAAGAAGCGTTCCCGTACTACGCGCTCTCGGCGGATCAAGGTTATACACGTGCAGAGCACAACCTTGGCTGCTGTTACACGCTCGGAAAAGGCACGGAAGTCGACCTCGGCAAAGCCAGGTACTGGTTCGAGCGCGCCGCTGCCAAGGGCCGCAAAGAAGCTATAACGGCCCTCGCGGCCCTCGACGCGCGAGTATAGCCTAAAAATATTTACGCCGCGTCGTCGCCCGAGCCCGACATGCTGCTCTTGCGCGCGGGCGAGTCGCGCTTGGCCCTGGCGTCGTCGTCGCCGCGTTCCTCCCCGCGCCGACCTTCGCGGTCTGGTGCCTGGCGTTTCTTGAACGCGACGCCCGCCTGGCGAAAGGACGAGGACGCCGCCGAGGGGGGCATGGAGAACGACATGAACGCGATGCTCTAGGCGTGGGCTCAGGCCTGGGCTAAGATTTTGAGCGATTTTGCCTGCTGAGACTTGTTGAGGTCCGACGAGGACGACGTACGAGCTCGCGACGCGCGCGAAGTCATGTCGTGGCAGGAGAAGAAGTTGGAGTATGAGAATCGCATGGCCCGAGCGAGGGGCAAAAAACTCGACACTCTCCAGACCTGCACGATCTGCGGCGCCGACAAGGCCAAGGCCTGCCGAGGGTGCGGCACGACGGCCTACTGTTCGACGGCCTGCCAACGCATCGACTGGCGCGACCGGGGCCACCGGAAGGTGTGCAAGAAGATCCAGGCCGCGGAGGCGGCGCGCGCCGAGGCGCCGACGCCCCCGCCGTCGCCACCGCGCGAGGTGTTCTACGGCCCCGCGCCGCGGTCGCACGCCGACGAGATCCGCGCGCGCATCGCGGCGGAACACGAGGCGGCCCGCGTGCGACGCGAGGCGAACCCGGAGCGGGAGCCGCTCTCGGCGCGGTACGGCTCGCGGTGCCCGATCTGTCTCGAGGAGTGGGACGTGAATACTGCGGGTGCGCTTCTCGTCTGTTGCTGCCGGAGGGTCTGCCGATCGTGCGACGACCAGATCGGACTCGAGGCGTGTCCCCTCTGTCGTGTACCGTGCGCAAAAACCCATGCGGAAGCACTCGCGCGTCTTCGCCGCCACGTGGAGAACGACGTGCCGGAAGCGATTAGGTTTTTGGGAGACGCGTACCGCTATGGTGACTTCGGCCTTGTGAAATCCGATAAGAAACCGCGAAGATTTACCTGCGCGCTGTGGAGCTCGGAGATGTGGACGCGATGAAATACCTTGGAAAATTGTACTGGGATGGGAGTGGCGTCAAGCTGGACAAGAAGAAGGCTATGCAGCTGTTTCGCACGGCCGCAGATCGGGGCGACGCGGTCGCGCAATGCAATTTAGGGATTTTACTTCATTCTGTGGAGAAATTTGAAGAGGCGGTCCGGTACTTTGTGCTCGCGGCGAATCAAGGATATACCGATGGAGAGCATAACCTTGGCGCCTGTTTCTACGATGGCATAGGCACGGAAGTCGACCTCGGCAAGGCCAGATTCTGGTTGGAGCGCGCCGCTGCCAAGGGCAACGAGCTCGCTATGGAGAATCTCGCGCGCCTCGACGCGCGAGATATTGCCTAATTATTTACGCCGCGTCGTCGCCCGAGCCCGAGATGCTGCGCTTGCGCGCGGGCGAGTCGCGATTGGCCTTGGCGTTGCCGCCGCGGCGTTCCTCCCCGCGCCGACCTTCGCGGTCTGGTGCCTGGCGTTTCTTCAACGCGACGCCCGCCTGGCGAAAGGACTCCACACACCCCCTCGCTCCGACCATGGCTCCCACCGAGGTTTCCTACGGCCCGCCCCAGGCCCTCCTCGAGCTCATCGCTTCCGGCTACCTCTTCCTGCTCTACGGCCTCTTCGTCGGCTTCGTCGCCGCCGGCACCTTCGAGCCCTGCACCATCGCCGGCGCCTTCGACGTCGGCGGGTCGACGTGCCAGGTATTGATCACAACTGAAATCTCATCTGTAAAGAAATATTACCGCCTAGGCGCTCATGGAGCTCGTCGCCAAGAAGCCCAGCGGCGCGAACCTCGTGCACACGTTCACGCTCACGACGCGCCTCGAGGGCATGCTCTGGATCGCCATCGGTTTCGCGAACGGCGCCGCGCTCAAGTTCCCGGCGCTCCGCCCCGGCGCGCTCCTCGTGGGCGCCCTGGGCACGGGCCTCGCGGGGCTGACGCACATGCACCACGAGGGCATGCTCGGCGAGGCCCCGTGGCACGCGGTCTCGCACCCCTTCAACAAGACGCTTATCGTCCTCGACGCCGTCGGCGCGGGCCTCGCGCTCCTCGCCCTCAAGGGCACGGCCAAGGCCAAGACCGCGTGAGCGCCAGCCGAGGGCCGCTCGCTCGCGACGTCGCGGCCGCCAAGGGCCGCCGCTCGCGCGACCGCCGCCGCTTCGGGATTTTGCCGCCGCGCGTCTCAGCCGATCGCCGCGCGCGTCTAAGTTTCCCAAGCCGGACCGTATGCCATGGCCACCGCATAGCGCTCGAGGCCTGCGGCGCGCGCGGCGACGGGTGCGACAGACAGCGGCCATCGGAGCGCCTCGCGCTGCCACATCTCACGCCACAGGCCTCGCAGCTGGCTAGTGCGCGCGCGCCCAACTGTTCGAGCCATGCTGCGCGCGCTGTCCGCCGCCGCGCGCCGCGCGCGCGGCTTCTCCACCTTCGCCTCCGTCGACGGCGTCGCCGCCGACGCGACGAAGATCTCCTGCAGCGTCTGGGACACGACGTTCCAGCGCGGCGACGGCGTCTTCGAGGTCGTGCGCGTCGTCGGGGACCGGAACGGCAGCCCGGTGCCGCGCGCGGTGCACCTGCACCTCGACCGCCTCGAGCGGTCCGCCGCGGCGATTCAATTGCCGCTGCCGCCGCGCGCGGACGTCGAGCGGATCCTGCGCGACGCCGCGGCCGGGGGCGGCCACGGCGGCATGGTGCGCCTCATGGTCACGCGGGGCGGCGGGTCGCCGGGCTACGGCGACCACCTGGGCGCCGCGCTCGACGCGCCGCCGAAGACGTTCGCGCTCTGGCAGCCGACGACGCTGCACGCGTCTCGCACGCTCTTCCCGCTCGTCGCGCCGTGGCACCCCGCGGGCTTCGAGCCGGAGCGCTGGGCGACGATCAAGTGGCTCGCCTACGGCGCCAACGTTCACAGCAAGCGCCTCGCGGCCGCGGCGGGCTTCGACGACGCCGTGCTGCTCGGCCGGGGGTGGGGCGCGGACGACGCGGGGCCCCTCGAGGACAAGGTCGTGTTGGACGGGCCGAACTTCGCCGTGCTCTGGTTGAAGGGCGGCGTCGTCCACGCGCCGTCGTGGCGCGAGCTCGGCATGCTCGAGTCCGTGACATCCGCGCTCGCGCTCGAAGCCGCGGCGGCCGCGGGCTACGAGGTCGACGAGGGCGTCCACCGCCTCTCGAGCCTGCTGGACGCCGACGAGGCCTACGTCCTCTCGACGTCGTCGGACCTGACGCCCGTGACCAAGGTCGGCGACGAGGCGCTGCTCTCCGCGGCGGACTCGGAGCACCGGGTCCGCCTCCTCGCGGGCATCGACGCGCGCCTCGCGACCTTTGAGTGAGGGCGGGTCTCAACATCGTCGCTTCTGCGACCTTTTCTTTTGGTGTGTGGGGCTGGTGGCGGGCACGAGTCCACTTACGAGTCCTCTCGGCGCCGCGGTCCCTTCGTGTTGAACTCAACGAGGCCTTCAACCGCGATGAGTCGCTCGAGAAGCAGCTCACACATGCGTAGTTGATGGAGGCTGGTGCATTCTCACAGGCAGCAGCGCTCGCGTAC